>NC_081568.1:47812032-48112032 GCF_022355385.1 Mustela nigripes
GACCCGAGAAAGCACGGCCAAGTTCTGACTTTGTGTCCATTCCTTTCTACAGTGGACGGAGGGTATGGCTACCTGAAGGACGCCATGTGGTGGGCTGGCTTTCTCACCAGTAAGTGGGCTCTTTCCTAACAACACTGATGCACTGATGGCAGAGGCGGACACGAAAGGGGGGGTGGTGGGGATATTTCTGTCTTTGTGCGAAGTGTGAATCTCAAAGAGAAAACCTTGGCAGTCGTTGCAGGTAGAACATCTTCCCCTTATTTCGGATCACATTCTTCACCCCAAGTCAGTCCTGCATCCAAGAAACTTGTATCTCCAGAGAGGCTTATAGAGAGCTGCTAATGAGAGAGGTGTCGTTACTCAACTAGCCTTGAAATGGAGAGACTCCAGCTACCGGTCGGAGTGTCTTGGCACCCCTCAGCCAGGTTTTCCATTCCACTGGCAGTGTGTTGGCTGATGTAGTGGATGGCTGGTCTGCCACTTAAAGTTTGCCCAGATTTACACATTCGCACATTACCCCCGCTTTCCACCCACCCTCGCTGGCTTTCCAATCCTAATTCTTTCGAATGGAAAAATTAGCCAGCTTTCCATTTATAAGTCAGGTTTTGATCCCAGTCTTAGTCACGGCCACCGCATTCATCCTCTCCTTTCAAAGGGCAGACCCAGGTCATTCTCTACCAGCAGACACAGAAAATGCACTTGTAGTTGTCTGCAAACTAGAAACTCAAATGTGGAGGATACATTCTATGCATCTCGTCCAGGCTGTGGGGGAGTGTCAGAATTTCTAACCACCTGCCCACAGTTCCTCTGGGACAGATGGCTCCATGACCAAGTGGTACCTGGAGAATCAATAACTAAATGTTTCTTTGGTATTAACACTTCCTAGAATGCACCGTGTAGATACAGGCCAAACATCGGGTGTCCCCGAAGCACTCTTCACGGTGGCCTGGACTAGAAGCCAAGATGCCTCGGGGATAGGAAGGCGTCATTCCACCCACATGCCATGTGACCTTGGACTCTGGGCCTAGCTTGCCCCATCTTTAAAATGGAAGGATTTGATCAGGAGAGTCTGGGCCAGACATTCCGATCAGATTCGCCAGGGGCAAAGCATAAGAACCAAGATTCTAGGGAATGCGGGCCCGGGATTCTGGGAATGGTTGATCACTGAATGAAACTGTCTCCACTCAGGTTAGTTTGGGCTGGAGATGGGGCCTCGAAGCCACACTACCCTGTTTTCTCCCTTCATTTCCTAGTGGCTGCTGGAGAAGTTGCCAACTTCGGGGCCTACGCATTTGCCCCTGCGACTGTCGTCACACCTCTGGGAGCGCTGAGTGTCCTCATAAGGTTATCATCTCCTCTCTCGCTGTCTCTCTCTCCTTCCTATTTTCAGTTTGTTGAGGTCTGGAGCTGTAATGGGGGGTCACCTGCCACTTGCAGTCAGGGACCTGGGTTGGTCCCAGCTCCCAGAAAGAGGTACTGTGCTGGTCCAAGCTC
This sequence comes from Mustela nigripes, assembly GCF_022355385.1. NCBI lineage: Eukaryota > Metazoa > Chordata > Mammalia > Carnivora > Mustelidae > Mustela > Mustela nigripes. Next base: position 47,813,527 of record NC_081568.1, read on the forward strand.
CAAGCCTTGGACTGTTGGCTGCTTCTTCTCTAGCATCCCCTCAGAAGCATGGCCAATAGAGGGGGCGGCCAAGCCCAGACCAGCTGGAAGGGCTTCCAGTGCCACCAAGCCGGACATCTCATGTCAATGTCTTGGTGGGTCAGTAGGCACAGCATTCAAGTTGGAAGGCAGGAGCTCGAGATCGGCTCTCCCTGAGTTCTGACCTTAAGCTCAGCCACTCAGTAATTACATTACCATGGGCCAGCCCCTAAACTCCCCTAAGCCTCTGTTTCTGCTCTGCTCAGTGCGGATGCTAATAATCCCTAGGGCGTTGCTTCAAGGACTAACTCTGTGGGCTTCCCATTGCCACCTTCTTCTCTAACTATAAGCATAGTTCCTGGGGACGGAAGGGGGTCTTGGAGCCCCCTTTGAAGCTGGCTGTGATGATTGGCTTTAACCTGGGTGCCTTGGTAAATCCCATGAAACCACACCCAGTACACACAGTTTCTTTTGTTGTTTTTTTTTTTTTTTTACCATCTTGATTACAATTTTGTAACATTGACACAATCAAGAATAAACAGAGGCATGACTCACATCACACAGCTGGCTGATGTAGCCATGATTACACTGTCGCCTATCTGATTACTGTACGAATCTCCACTCTCAGGAAGTTGGGAGAGGTAATTCTCCACTGTGTGACCTGCCTATGCAAATGCCCCCAGCCTCTCTCAAATGCCAATGTTTTTGGTAGTTTTAGAGGAGAGACGGAAGACATTCAGAGGAGCTTGGACATCAATGCCCTCTCTCTAAACAGAACTTTGGGGAGTAATTCAGTCCTAGATCAGCCAACTGCCTTTTACCCTATGCTCATGTTACCTTCCTAAAGAAACAGAAAGCTGTCCTGCCATCATACCTGCCTTGTCCAGTTTCCCTCCCTTCTTCCCTCACCTCTGCCAGCTCATCTGAGGATGTGAGGGAATGAAAATCATATCACCAAGGAATAGCGAGAAACTGGAGGGGTTTTGCCCAGGCAAGAGAAAACACAGGGAAGTCACAGGAATTCTCTTCAATGAGGTGTAGAGGAAAAATCATAGGATTTATAATTAGACAGAAACTCAGCTAAAATCCTGGCCCTGCTAATTACTAGTTGTATGACCTTGCCAAGTTATTTTAACTTTTAGGAGACTCAGTCTTCCCATCTATAAAATGGGGATAGTATATTTTACTTCTCAAAGAGTTATAAGATGTTAATGGAATATAATAAGTAGAAAATTCTGGGCACCTGGGTGGCTCAGTGGGTTAAGCCTCTGCCTTCGGCTCAGGTCATGATCTCAGGGTCCTGGGATCGAGCCCCACATCGGGCTCTCTGCTCAGTGGGGAGCCTGCTTCCCCCCACCCCCGCCTGCCTCTCTGCCTACTTGTGATCTTGTCTATCAAATAAATAAATAAAATCTTTAAAAAAATAAGTAGAAGGTTCCTAGCATAATACCTAGTACATAATATATGTAATGCATTATGTACCAAGTACATAATGATTATGTACTAGGTATTATGTTAGGATATAGCGCCTATAATTGTCATTGTGGTGGTTTATATTGACATATACAAATGGAAGAAGGAACAGATCTGTTCTATATGAACCCAAGGAACTCAAGGAGCAGAATTAGGACATTGAATAGAAATTATCATATTTTTGGTAATTAGAATGAACCTACGATAGAATCATTTGCCTTGTGAAGGGGTGAGTTGCTTGCCATCAGAGGTATATAAGCCAAGCCTGAAAGCATCTGTTCGTAATGTTAAGGGGAGATGTGCTTACTGGGTGGGAAGTTAGACAATGCCATGAGGGCTTTTGTGACTTCTCTGTTGGGGGGTCCTTTTAGTGAAAGAAATCCACATATATGTCCATTCCTCCAGCACACACCAGAACCCTCCTATAAATAAGTATCTATTTCAAACATCTTGTGGGGGAGAGTAGTGAGTCCTGATCTGTTCTTCTCCATGAATGCTTGCTCAGCCACCATTTTCCTTCAGGACGCTGGGACAGGCCCGGCTGCTAATCCCTCTCTCCCATGTCCACCTGCAGTGCCATCCTGTCCTCATACTTCCTGGGAGAGAGCCTGAATCTGCTGGGGAAGCTGGGCTGTGTGATCTGTGTGGCTGGCAGCACAGTGATGGTGATACACGCCCCGGAGGAAGAGAAGGTTGCCACCGTCGTGGAGATGGCTGCTAAGATGAAAGACACAGGTAGGACCCCGCCCCATCCCGCCCTCGGAAGCTGGAAAGCACAGGGGATGGACCCCAGGGAAGGTCTCACTGGGTGCTGACCCGTGCCAGGTGCTGCCCCCTGGAGGAGAAGGAAGCTAAAGAAGGAAAGTCGGGGGTGGGGGGGCGAGGGCTCCTCTTAGGGTTGGCTCACACATCCCAGCCTGATGTGTATTGATGTCATTTATTCTGTGTTCATTACGTACCAGGCATGGTTCTAAATACATTCTATGCATTGTCCTGGTATGTTCAGGCCACTTAACAGGATACCACAGACTGGGGGGCTTATAAACAACAGAAGTGTATTTCTTATACTTCTGGGAAGTCCGAGATCAAGGCCCTGGTTTGGGCCATAATTTGGTCATAAATGGCCAACTTCTCTCTGTGTCCTCACATGGTGGAAGGAGTGAGGGAGCTAGCTCTCTGGGGTCTCTGTTATAAGGACACTGATCCCATTCATGAGGGTGCCATCTTCAAAGGGTGCCACCTTCCAAAGGCCTGATGTCCAAATACCATCACATTGGGCATTAATGGGGGTGGGGGGAATGACACAGTCTTATAGTTTGCATTATCTCATTTAATCCCACAAAAAAAGATCTATGAGAAAGGTCCTATTATTCGTTCTATTTTACAAGTAAGGAAATGGAGGTTTTGCACTTTAATTAATAACCTGCCCAAATTAGTTAAAAGTTGTGACATGGGGCTGGACCCTATGTCTGTCTAACTTTAGGGCTCAAGTTTTTAGTGCTATCTCCCATGACCAGGGGTAGAAGGTTCTAGAAACTAAGCCCCCCCTCTGCAGCTTGGTTATCTGTCTCCCACCCTTCCTGAAGGGTACATCGTGTTTGCTGTGCTTCTCCTGGTGTTCTGCCTCATCCTCATCTTCGTCGTCGCTCCACGCTATGGACAAAGGAATATCCTTGTCTACATCATCATCTGCTCTGTGATCGGAGCCTTCTCTGTGTCTGCTGTCAAGGGCCTGGGCATCACCATCAAGAACTTCTTCCAAGGGATGCCAGTAGTGCGGCACCCCCTCCCCTACATCCTGTCCCTCATCCTGGCGCTCTCTCTCAGCACTCAGGTCAACTTCCTCAACAGGGCGCTGGACATTTTTAATACCTCGCTGGTGTTCCCCATCTACTATGTGTTTTTCACCACGGTGGTGGTTACCTCCTCCGTCATCCTCTTCAAGGAATGGCACAGCATGTCTGCAGTGGACATTGTGGGCACCCTTTCTGGCTTTGTCACCATCATTCTGGGTGTGTTCATGCTTCACGCTTTCAAAGACCTGGACATCAGCCAGACCAGCTTGCCCCACATGCACAAAAACCCAACCCCCTCTCCCACCCCTGAGCCCACCGTCATCAGACTGGAAGACAAGAATGTCCTTGTGGACAATATAGAACTCTCCAGCACCCCATCACCAGAAGAGAAGCCCAGAGTATTTATAATCCATTCTTAAAACTTAGAATCGGTGAGTGAGAAGATGAGCTTTACGGTATAGCCTGACCTCTCCATTTCAGAGGCACCTGGTTATTTTCGCCTGCACTGTTACCAGCGGGCTCTCTTTTCTCAAGATGTTCGTTTATACCTCATCACTGTTTCCAGAAGAAGGTTCCCTACCCAGTGAGTGGTGGCGGCGGAACTTCTTGGAAACAGCCTCAGCGACCAAATACATCGGTGCCAGCAGGTCCTTTGGACCTCCCTTCCCACTTGTGTCCTCGGTGCCATCCCTGCGTTGTGGGGAAGAAGGGGGAATCTGACCCGTTGAATGTAGCACAGGCCAAGACCTTCCCTGAGATGCTGGTTGTCGGGAAATCCTTAGTGCTCGCTCTCCTGAGACTGAATCCCATTCCTCCGCCCAAGGAGGAAGCGCGTTGCCAGAGGCCCAGACAGCAGCTCCTCACGCCTCCCCATCTAGGACTGATGTGAGACATCCTGCTGCTTTTGCCACTCGGGCTCTGGGGAGAAAAGCATGACCTCAGCTGACTTTACGGTGAAAACCACCTGATGTCTCAGGGACCATTTGCAGCAGCCCCGTTCCCGCAGCACTCCAGCCTGGAGGTCAGCGTCTTAGTTTCCGTCCGTCCCCAGACCCACCCCTTCTGTCTCTCTCTCTGTCCTAAGGAGTTGTCACGGAGACATTCGGGCAATTACCTTAGGACTCAAAACAACATGACGAGAACAACGACAACAGAAGGTCCTCCACAGCCAGTGTTTCATTTCGCCTCACTCTGGAAAGAGAACCGTGTTTGCGCTGGTCTTAAAAGTAGTCCGCTGTCGTCATAGAATTTGGCAGAATGTACTTTCCTTTTCCTCAAGGAGTCAACCAAAATATGATTTGGGGAGATGGGGAGAAGGAAGAGCAGGTCATAAATTGGCAGAAAGCAGCCAGAAGCCCTCTAGAAACCCAGAGCTAACTTTTGTGTTTACTCTGGTGCCCAACCAAGAACCGGGGTGGGAGGGGCTCTGGGTAATTTCTGGGCTGTAACCTCAGGTGCCTGAGCCGTGGGATCCGCTTTGAACTTTAGTGACCTGTGGGGTTGTAAGCTTGCCATGGGGTGCATTCTGGCTGTTGATCTGATTGCAACCAAGTCCCCAGGGCCACTGATGAGTTCCCCGCCCTGAGAAATAGCAGGTCATGACTGCTCCAACACCACCTGCTTTGGGGACCGCCTTTAGTCCCCTCACATTTGACCAGAAGCAGTCAATACACAAGAGCAGTTGGAGAGAGAGAGTTTGCTTCCTGTCTTCTTTCTAGCTCCAGGCGTTGGTGGAAGGACCATTGAAGGGGAAGTAAGAGAGCCAGTACGTCTATAAAGAGGGAAGGCTTGATCCTCGTCCCCTGGGGTGAGGACGCAGAGCTTCCCTGTATAACCTCGTACCTGTGTCCTGGGTTGACGCCCCCTACCCTGAGCATAGCCAAGCCCGGGCCAGACTCTTGTTGGCTTTGAACCTCCACAGGTCCGTCTCACCGACAGACTGGCATCCTGCACCTCCAGCCTCAAATCCCCGGTTTTTAATGAATGTCGGTTTCTGTCTGTGGCTAAAATCAATGCAACATGTTGGATCTTGAGAATGGCAGTCATCGAAGGGCCCTGAGAGTGTGGTCTGCGGGGTCAAGAATAAAGACCCTGAGTATGTTTACTCAATACTTGTGTCTCGGCCTTCTTTGGACGCAGAACAATGAAACTGGTTTGTCTGGGGCTGGGGGGCTGGTACCCAATCTCTGGAGGGTTGTGGCTTCCAAGTAAGTCCCTACAGTAGCTTTTGCAGCCACCCCCTCCCTGCAGTGGGAAAGACCGTTTTGGGAATAGTCCATTGAAAATATTCATCCCTTGTTAATGCCTGAGCCCGTTCTGGGAACCGGGCACAGTACTAAGAGCTTCATGTTAATTCTTTTAGGTCCTCACAAATCCCCAAGGTAGATACATTTTTTAAATCCCCATTTTATATACAAGGAAAGGGTTACAGGGAGGTTAAGCAATCCCCCAAGGTCATGCAGTCAGGAAGATTCAAAGTTGATATCCGGCTCCAAGCCTAGAGTCTTAACCACCAGGCAGTACATCTCCCGGAAGGACTAAAGAAGGCTGGCACTACTTTATTCTTTTCTGTGATCTGTGCTGTTTCCCCTGTGTAGACAGAAGCCCCATGGGAGTTGGTCTTTATTTGCTGCTTATTCTCACTGCTCAACACTTAGTTGGCACTCCTAAAAACATTTATTGAATGTAGGGACAATTCTGTTCCAATAGTCCTTCTTTGCCCAAACGTTCGGGGGCCAGCTCTCAGTCTAGATCAGAATTAAATGAACCCCCCAGCCTGTCCGGAAGAGCAACTCTAAAACCGCCATAGCAGTTTCTGAGCACTTGGCTTGTGCCAGGAACAGGTGGGTGCTATCACGGGGTGATGATCACAGCACTTTTGAGGGAGGTATTATACCCATGGTTATCTCTCACAGTGTAGCAGAAAGAGGCTTCAGGTTCTGGAACTCATCCACTCTCTCGCATCTAGTAAGCCCCAGAGCTGGGACGTGGACCTCGGTCTGTCTGTCCAGGTTTTGTGCATTCTGTGGCTGGCCAATCTAGGACTGGTGGCTATTTTAGATGATGGTGTTAAGCAGGCAGCAGTGTTTTGGTAAGGGGCTAATTTCATGAGCAGGCATTGCAGTAGTCAAAGCATTTGTGTTTGATGCCTTTGAAATCCTTAGGCAATCTCAAAGCCCTGAGAAGTTCGAAAAATAGAATCAGATACCAAAGACTTCTCAGGGCTTTTGTGAGGATTAAATGAGATCATTCACATAAAGAAAGTAGGATACAATGCCAGCTCAAAACTCAGTGGATGTTAACCTGTTCTCGTGGTTATTATGTTCTCTCTTGGAAAACCTTAGAACTGAGGTGGGGATCAAATGAGAGAAAAAGGGTGAGGTCCTTTTGCAGAGTTGGAGGCACTTCTGGATGTGAGCTGTTGTCACACAGGGATCTGGAGTCCAAAAGCGTACTCAACCCCAGGCTTCGCTCTGTACCTGCCCACCCAGCCCAGCAGACCTTGAGCAAGTCTCCCCCGACTTTGATGTGCATCTGACCTATAGCAATAAGATGAGGAGGCGAGCACAGGATCTTGGTTGTCTCCTAACACAGTAGTGTAGCAAGACAAGAAACACAGCAGAGAATCCCAGATCATTCATGCCTTTATGACCCAAGACCCAACTAAACGAGACCAGCCTATGTTCAGGGACAGAGACAAACAGCCCCCTCAACTGGTCATGGGAAAACCCAGGGCTTTTCTGTGGCTTCAGATCTGACAGGTGGACTGATGATCTTTGTGGGAACTCTTCTGCCGCGTCCTCATGGGATGGATCCTACCCAGGCTGAGCAGGGGGAGATTAAAGCAAACAAAAAAGAACTGCCAAAGCAGAGAGCATTTCAAATGACAATTTATTTTAATTAAATACAAACAAGGAAAAAAGGCACCATGGCCCATTCAAGTATTTTGCATAGATGTACAAATATTGTAAACAATTAATAGGCGGACAAGAGAGAAAAGGATCTGTTTTTCGTGAACGATCTCCAAATAAAAAGAAAATTCACATTGCCCTAGATCCCAGACACATACGTACACACAGTGGATGGTGTGAGAGAGCTACACAGAAGGGTGACTTTGGGGACACTGGCTTGGATTCTACAGAACCCCTCTTAGCAAGCTTCCCTAGGGATGGGGCACCTTTCCAGTTGGCATTCCCTTGGGTGTCCAGCAGAGCTGTTATACACATATTTAACACAATCATGACTTTAGAACTGGTCCCCAGTGTGAAATATGCAAGTCTTCCATACCCTTTGCCAAATAAGAACAAATTTGGACATAGACGAGGGGAGGTTTTATTCAAAAAGACTATTGCAAGAGACAGCAAGGGGCTACTGCAGTGTGGAGAAGGGGCTCCCCCAATCCTGTAAGATCTGCAAGCATCTCAGAGCTGGGGCAGAAAAGGGCCTTTTAGGGAAAAGTCAACGAGGCTAAAAAGAATGAATGGCAAGTAGGTAGTTACAACTTGGAGTCAGGCACCTGGGATAAAATCCCCCAGAGACAGGGAGACAGGAGTGCTAGCCCCTTGAGGTTTACATTTCAGAGATGGCTCCCCAGTTCTTAAGGAAAACATTTCCATTGTAAAACTGGCAGGCTAAGTTAGTGTTTAAAACGATTTCATCCAGCTCCATCTGAACAAAGGGCAGGTTGACTCCACCAGATTTTAGTTGGGCTCCTCTTCCCACATGAACTTGGACCCACACTCAGGTCTGAGCCAGCACCAAACACACAGCAGCCCCTTCCCGGGGAGGCTGAGCACAAGGACGGCCCCATTGCGGTTCTCTCTGGCCAAGTCTACTCCAGCGATCAGAGAAAAGGCCCCTTCATTCTGAGTTTTGAGATGCTCGTGGGATCTTGCAGGAGCTCCCCTGAGCAGTCTCCCTACTTACTGCTAGAGCCAATGCCCGGATCACAAGTTCCCTTTCCCCTCCTTGCAGTAAGCCTTTCCGATAAAGCCCCTCTTAAGGCTGTGTTTGTTTTTATTTGTCACCTCAAAGCAGCACTCGGGCACAGGAGGGCAAAGGGACCTCGCAAGGGCTGCTCTTGCTCCCGGGCAGCCTCCCCAGCCTCCGCCAAAATGGCGACTCCTAGTCCCTGAACATAGCCAGAATTGAAACTGTAAATAGAGCCCGCTGCCGAAAGTCTTCATCAAATTTTAAAAATTCAACCTCCTTCCAGTTCACAGTACAGTTTTACGGGTGGAGGTGGTATTAAAATAACGGAAGACAAAAACAGAAAAACAATAACATATAACCCAGGGCTCTTTCCGGTACGGATGCAGGGAGGGTGGATTTCAGGTTCGAAAGGCTCATGCAGCCACAGTGGCTGTGGCATTTTCACTTCAGAGCCTTCGACCTCCTCGTGTCTGGGAGAAAAGCTGGACATACCACAGGAACGTCTGGGAGGCATGCGGGTGGGTAGAAGTCTGTTTTTTTTTTTTTTTTGCCAAGGTGTTTTCACCTTTACTTTTGAGGGACCCAACCCTGAGGCCTGGGGCGTTTGAAGTTACACAATTACACAGAAGGCTGTCCCCTGACCTAATCAGGCAGCAAGGAAGGTGGAAACTGGCTCTGGGGATCAACCAGGGCCCAAGTCTGGGAGATGGAGGCATGAGTAACAATCTACCTGAGGGGAAAGAACCTCATTTTCCTGAGATCTTTCTAAATCTACCCCATGTGTGTTCCCAGGTGCGTATGCCAAATCTCCCACTAGTCTAAAACCCGAGAACATCTATTGAGCACCTGTTGTATGCAGAGAACTGTAAGGGGGCCCTGGGTTGGTGGTTGGGAGTGAAAGCTCAAGCTTCTTCCTTGCATTGAGGTTTTCAAGAGTGAACAATGGCTCACTGCAGGAGGTGGGGACAGCACAGCACCCTTCTGGGGGTGGGAGACCGTCACCAGAGAACATCTCCAGTGACGAGTCGTCCACTTTAGCAGAGCACCACATAGCCTTCCTTCCCTGCGCCGGGGCTGGGGCGGGGGGTTGGTGGGAGGCAGGTAGTACCCATTGGCGTGTCATTTCCACAGCTGCTCCAAGTTCCTTCTGCAAAGGTCAGATTAGGGCAGTGACCAGAGGAAAGAACACAAGGAAGTGGATGATAAAAATCCTGGTGTTCCCAGCTCCGATTCTGTTCCATCAAGACAGTTGGCTGCTTCTCTACAGATCTCTAGAGACAGGTCAGTTCTCTGCTCAGAGGGCAATGATCATGCCTCAAATAAATGACCAGGCCTAGGGACAGGCTGGGCCACGGCCCCTTTGCTGCCATCCATCCCTGAGGACCTACCATAGATTTCCATCAGGGAGTAGAGGGTAAGACCTTCACCCTGCCGAGGCCACAAAACACAATGGCAAATAAAGCTTCGATGCTCTTGAGACACTCTTAGAACCACATGGCAAATCCAGTGGTCAACCCTTGAAGCAGGCTCCTCGCTTGTAGGTCGCGAGCACCAGGTCTCCAAGAGGCTGAAGTGCTGAAGGCCACTCACCACACATCAGGTAGGTCAGAGCGGGGAAGAAATCTCTGAAGGAGAAATCAAAAGTGCCGAGCACTTGGAAAGAGAAGAAAAGAAAAGGCAACGAAGAATGATTCCGAGTTGAGAGCCACAACCTTTGGCGTTGGCTCAGAGGAGGCCCAAGCCCGGTGCTCCCTCTGCTGTCTACACTGCCCACAATAGTACCTGTCAGAGTCAGGGGGACCCGTGTAAGTAAGGGGAGGTGGGGCTTTTGGGGAGAGGGGGAGGGGAGGGGACTTCTCTTGGTCACATGTGGCACAGACCCAGGAGTGGTGACCTCAACCAAGCCCTGGGCAGGGCCGCGGTGGAAGCTGGTTTGACCCCTCTCAATCTCAGAGCTAAAAGGGATGAGTAAGCATCCGGCCTCTGTCTAGCTTGGGACTTTGAAGGAAGACAGAAGCTGTGGAAAGCTCTGAGGCATAGGACGTGGATGGATGGCTTCTCCAACCCAAGCCCTGGGCCGAAGGGCTGAACAGGACCTTTCCCAGCTGGGCTTACCAGCTCCGACAGCCCAGACCATCCCCACTGGCACCTCTGAGGTGACGGGCCAGCAGGAGGGAGGTTGGAGAAGAAGCTGCCATTCATCCTCTTCCGTGCTCTCTCCTCCCTTCCCCAGGGCAGGATATTGCACAAAACAACGCTGTGATGCCATCGGATAGTAGTCTCTCTGGGCCTCCCAGGAAGCCAAGGAGGCACCGAGTCAAGAAGGAGATTTCCGGAGATGCAGTGGTTCTGGGAGGAGGGAAGGAGAGGAGGAAGGACTTGGAGGCGGCCTGACGTGCTTGTTCCAGACTCCATGGCCAGGATCCTCTGGGGGGCGGGGGGTGGGTTCAGAGTCCTCAAGGAAAGGCAGAAGCTCCTTCAGAGGGGTCTAGGTCTTTGGGCCGATCAGCCCCCCAGCCCTCTGTGATCTGTATTCAGGAAACTGTGGAAAGACAGAGAAGAAAGAGAGAGAGAGGGATCAGTACGCGCTGGCCGGTGCAGTCAGTGGGAGCTGTGCTCGGGCTTTCGGCTGGTCAGAAGGATAAAATGACCTTCGGGTAAGAATGGATTCCCACAGAAGTCTGTCACCATGTCTGTGCGCCCACTGTCAAGCCTCCAGCGAGAAGCCAGGTGGGGGCCCCAGCTGCAGGTCAGCCTGCAGACTTCCCAGGCGGGAGCCCAGGGCAGTCAGCCAGTTTTCTCGCCTCCTCCCCTCCGCCCCGGCTCCCGGACTGGCAGCCTGAAAACGTCAGCTCCAGGGAAGTTAGAAGAGGGGCCCTTTGTAAATCGCCTCCCATAAGCTGGCAGAAACGAATTGCCTTGACCTTTACAGCAGCCTGACGGGGCTCAAGAGCAAGTGGCTCAGAGTCATTCAGCAGGAGAGCTGTAGACCGTCCGGAAGCCACATAGTTCAGCCTCCTAAGCCTCACCTCTCATAGGAAACCAAAAAACTCTAGCGCTAACTTAAAGGATAGTCATACAGGTACCAAGTAACACTAAGCTTTTGTCCTTGGCTTTTGCTCCGGAAATTCACACCCCTGCTAAAAGAGGCAGGAATTGGTCTGTTTTCTCAACCACATTCTTTCCTCCTAGAGCCCCGTGGCCCCAACTTATGCCTTGAGGGCTTCCAAATACTTCTAAAGACTCACCTTCGGGACAGGTGCTCTCAGAGGCCGGGGCTGAAGAGGGGTAGTGGCAGTGGGCTGCAGGATGGAGGCACCGCCTGGCCGAGGGAGGCTCTTGCGGCCGGGCACTGGGTTTGCTGGGAGGGCCTTCTGCGGTGGCCGCGGCCTGGAGAAATCCTGCGGAGAAAGCCACAAGCCTCACTCGAAGGCCAGAAGGGCCTGTTTGAAAGAAAATGCTCCCCAAATATTACTGATTCAAATCAGAGGAGCAAAGAGATATACTGCATGGCCCTATTTAAGAACAAATTGTGGGGGCTCCTGGGTGGCTCAGTGGGTTAAAGCCTCTGCCTTCGGCTCAGGGCATGATCCCAGGGTCCTGAGATCGAGCCCCGCATCAGGCTCACTGCTCAGTAGGGAGCCTGCCTCCCCTCCTTCTCTCTGCCTGCCTCTCTGCCTACTTGTGATCTCGGTCAAATAAAAAATAAAATCTAAAAAAAAAAAAAAAAGAAGAAAGAAAGGAAAAGAAAAAGAAATTGCGTGCATGTGTCTACAGTTTTAGGAAAAAGCCTTTCTGGACAGCAAGTTGGCATTATCTGTTAAAATGAGAAATGGTCATTCTCCAATCTGATCGTTCCACTTCCTGCTCTTTGCATAGGCGCCCAAGAACGAAACTGCAAGGATGTCGCTTGCAACACGGTTTGTGACAGCAAAGGCAATCACAAAGAGCGCAAATGACAAGTTAGTAAAGTTATACAGTGACAGATGAAGTGGTGTTTGAAAAGAGTAAAGCAGTAAAGCAGCTGAGACGGAATGATGGTAGAGAGCCGTTACAACTGACATACAAGTCGGAGAGGACGGCTTATGTAGAATAAGTCACCACCTTGCCCCTCCATCACCCCCAGCCCAATGTCAATGTAAATGTACAGAAGAAAGTCAGAAAGAGTACAGACCAAACTGATAACAGAGGTTAGGGATGGGTGTGAGTGGGGAGGGGGTCATCCAGGGGAACATTCGATTATTTTTAACATGATCATATATGTGTATTACTTGAGTAAATTAAAAAAAATTTTTTTAAAGAAGAAAACATATTTTCTGTACTGGTTTTCTGTGGGTGGTACAATTAATGGGATCTTCACTTTGTGCTTTTGTATTTGTTTTGTTACCTTCTCAATAAGGTCTTCCCTGACCACCTTACTTAAAATTATAACACCCCTCACCATAGCTTTCAGGATTCCCAGACCCTTTTATCCCAATCCCCTTTTTTTGGAGGGGGCATATGTATCACTTATTCCTCCTCCAAAATACCATACAACTTACTTATTTCTTCTTTTCTGCCTTTTCCAGCTGCCATAAGACCAGAAGCAGGGGCAGAGGTCCTTGTCTGTTTGGTTCACTGATCAGTGCCTAGTACACAGTAAGCACTCAACACATATTTGTTGAATAAATAAATTTCTGAGGGGCGCCTGGGTGGCTCAATTGGTTAAGCCCCTGCCTTCAGCTCAGGTCATGATCCCAGGGGTCCTGGGATCAAGTCCCACATCAGACTCCCTCTGCCTCTGCACCTCCCCCTTGCTCGTGCTCTCTCTCTCTAATTAGTAAACAAAAAATATTTTAAAAAATAAATTTCTGAGTTAGTCAAAATTCTTCAAATATGTATTTCTTCTGCAATCAATTTTTTTTTTTTTTCCTTAAACAGGGTGAAGAATGGACCATACCACCACGCACAGATCCCTAAGACAGTGAGGTGTGAGACAGAAGACAATTTCAGGCACTAGGAGTTCCGGGGCCCAAAGCCCTTGATTGTTCCCCTTCCTGAGGTCCCGAGCAGGCCTAACAATGGCCAAAAGGCAAGCAAAGGGAGCGGGTAGGAGCAAATCAGAGAAGTGGGATTTTGGGAAAGAAGCTTCTCATCTATCAGAAAACAGAGCAGACACTAAAGCTCAAAGAACAGAAGACTAGCAGAGTCTTGTAACCCAAAAGCCACGCTGTCCAACTCCGTCCCTTCCCCCAAGGACAATGCAATCCCCCACCCTTCCAGCCCAGACAGCTGCCAAATGGTGGGGGCTGCTGGAGGCCGGGACAGAGACCTTCTGAGGGAAGGCAACAGCTGCGAGCAGATGTCAGGCTGCTGTGGGAAATACTGTGTTCCTGAGCTGCTTGCCGTGCCAAATGAGCAATCGCGGGGCAGAGCGGGTATCTGGGCGGGAGCCGTGCGGGCAAGGCAACACCAGGCCTCCCGCAGCAGCATCCTGCCACAGGCCACACTGCAGACCCAGCTGGGCTCCACCAGGGACCTCAGCCAGCACCGCCAGAGGCAGGAACAGTCATGAGACGCTCTGGGCCACTGCTCACTTGGTTTCTAGCCTCAGCCAAGCTGCGTGAACCAGACACGGGGGGAATCAGCAATTGTTCCCCAAGTCCCATCCGTTTTCTCTCCTACGCATCTCCCGTCAGCTTCGATCCAGCACTCCTGCCACTCCCTGCTCCGGGCTACCGTCCTCTCTCCTCTGGGAGGCATTTAAGCCTTCCGACTAGCGTGTCCACACACCCAGTGCCAGCCCCTCGCATCAGCGATTTATACTGCAGCTGGAGGGAACCTTCCATTTTTTAAAACCTGTGTTTTAGAGTTGAACTGTCATATGCATATAAAAATGTGAATAATAAATGTACAACTAGATGAATAATCATGAAGTGAACACACCTATGTAATCCCTACCCAGGGCACAACAGAAGATTAACAGCCCCAGGAGCAGCTGGAGGAGGTTCCTCCCAGCCACTGCACCCTGCTCCTGCCTAAAAGGTAGCCTAAAGAGCAATCCTTATAAATGGAAAAGTGGATCATGTCACCATGCCCCACCACGGCCCCCTTCCCAAGGAATGTAGAGCAAAGCCCTGACTGGAGTCTGTGGCACAATCTGGCCCTTCCTGATTCTCCAGCCTCATCTCATAGCTCCTTGGGCCCAAAGGAGCTCCCTATTGGCAGGTCTCTGGACCAGGAAAAAGCTATCTCCTAGAGGTCACCTCCTCAGGGAAGACTTCCTAGATTTCCCAGAATAGGTCAAGTCCCACTAAAACTCTCTTTCTGAGGACCCCGACCCTCTCCTTCTCAGTACTGATCCCCAGTGTAACTACGCATATTGGGATCTCTTGCCCAGTGGAATGTGAGCCCTGTGATGCTGAGCTGGTGTCTGCTTTGCTCACGGCTGCCCACTGGGGGAATAGAAGAGCTAGCAAGCAGTGGAGCTGAGATCTAGACCATGAGTGCCCCCAAGGCAGGGTGGTATCTCATTCAGCTGGGGGAACCCCAGGGCCCAAATGAGAAGCTGGCACACAGGGTGGTAGAGTTTGGAGTCAGACCTGGATTAAATCCCAGATCTTCCAGCTCCTAGGTTGCAGCCCTAAGTCCCCAGACTTTGGAATGAGACTGTATTTGGAAACAGGGACTTTAATGAGGCAATTACATTTAATTAAGCCATGAGAGTGGGCCCTCATCCAGCCCGACGGCTATCATGAGAAGAGGGAATCTGGGCACAGAGATATCAGGCACAAAGAAAAGACTGACCGAAGACACAGGAGAAAGTGACCACCTGACCTGCGAGCCAGAAGAAACCAACCCTGCCGACAGCCCGGTCTTGGTTTCTAGCCTCCAGAACTGGGGGAAGATAACTTTCTGCTCTTTGAGCCCCTGGTCAGGGGGTCGGTGGGACTCAGTTAGGGCCCCCGAGCCAACTAATGTACTCTGCCTCTTCTCCTCATTTCTGCGCTCTTGCTCTTTTCCCTTCTCCCCTCTCCTCTCTCCCTGCCAGGCCTTCCCCTCCCTTTCTGCATGACCATTTTCCATCCCATTCCTGTCTCAGAGGAGAAAAATGGGGGGCCGGCAGCTTCACGTCACAGAAGCAAACCTGACGTGCTCGGCTCTGCTAAACTGTGGCGCGGCCCTGTGTCCGGGGGACCCTCCCAGAACTGGGGCCAACCTTGCAGGGTCAGCCAGGCCCCAGTGGAGCCCCTAACCATGCCCAACAAAAGCTGTCCCAGGAGGAAAATAAATAAGTTGCCCATCTCACTTGAGCGGTCACCCCCAGAACACATAGGATGGCTCTGGAAGGCACTAGGCTCAACACCATCCAGGGAAATGTATGTGTCTCTGGTGCGGGAAATTCTGCAAGAAGATGCAGTGGGAGCCATTCGAGCACAGACAGACCAGATAAGAGGCTGCTGGCAGGTGACTCACACCTTCCAGGGGCCCCTGATCCTTGACCTGCCCTTGAATTAGCATCCCCCGTCAGACTTCCCAATTAGGAGAAGGTACAATTTGGTGGGACAAGCGCTATGATGAGAGAAGTACAAGGACACCAGACTCAGGCTTGAGGGGTCAGAGAGGGCTTCTTGGGGGAAGTGGCCTCTAGGGGACATCTGAGGATGAACGGGAGCTGGCCGTGCAGAAGTGGGGGGAGAGGCTACCAGGCAGAAGATGAAGCATTTGCCAAGACCGAGAAGAGCACAGGGAACTGAGGGAGGTTCATTGTGCGAAGAAGGGAGGTAGTGGCCTGGTGTAAAAAGGCCAACCCAGAAGGAAATCCTCTGTAGTGTGGGGGGGGGGTGCCTGGGGAGTCCATTTCTCCACGGTCACCAGTCTCCCACTCTGGGTGCTCCCTGCGTTTCTCAGAATGCAGGGAAGGCAGTCCGCTCCTGTCTCAGAGTCCCATCCGCGCAGCCTGCCATTCCCTATTGCTGGCGGCCCTGAAAGCACGGCCCCAGTCCAAGGCTGCTGGGAATCCGCTTACCTGGGAGAGAATGCAGTTTGGGGCCGGGGGAACAGGCCGGCTTGGAGGAGGCCCCCTGGATGACTCCTTCCGCTCTACTTGAGACCCAGCCCCCGGAGAGCTCCTGGCGGTCCTGCTGAGCGGTGTCAGCAATGGCGCAGGTGGGGAGCCACCGTGCAGGTAGTCGGGAGGGGGCCGAGGAGGAGGCTGGGAGCGCTTCCGCGGGGTCTCGGGGGTGTTGGTCACCTGTATGCATGAGACAAGGGATTCCTGAGAAACAGGAACCCTCAATATACTGCAAAACTCGGAGAGCCCTTGCACGTCTCACCGGGATAACCGAGGGCCAAAGGGAGGACGTGCTGACGTACCAAACCCCCAGGGGCCCAGGGGTCAGGTGCAAACGTTAAAGTCCTGAGGGGATGTGAGAACCAGCAGAATCTCTCTCAAGCCAAGAAAATGGCGTTTGTTACCAATCCCACAGGCCCACAGAAAGCTCTTAGGAACATCCAGCAGGGTCCTGGGGATAAAGGAAAAGCAGCCAAGTTCAGTGGTGCAAAGCCCTTACCTTTCGCTTGCCCTGGGGCGTCTGCAGCTTAAACGTTGGGTTGGCGTGGCCAGTTCCACTGTTCTGAGACATCCTGAAGGGACAACTAGGAACAAGGATGGGGGAGAAGGAAGAAGGGGAATGTTCATCGAGGGTTAGTGTCTGAATTCCCTCTGGCCCAGCACGGCCAGTAAGAAGCTAAATCCCCCCATGTCTGCTCTGGACAACGTGGGATTAGTCCCCCTGAACCCCTGCTTCTTACGTGCGGAGACACTGTATGGCCAGTAGAGAACTCTCAAGGAGAGAGAGCCGACCTTCACAAAACAGAATTTTCCTTCACACCTTCTCTTTTCCCTTTTGTGAACTTTCTTGTTCAAGGAGACACAAGGATGTCACCAGCTAGCCACCAATTCCCTCAGGTGTCCATCCAGGTAGGCTTGGGATTGAAAATCCTCTCCAGAACAAGTATAATTTAACAGGGGACTTAGAAACCACATACCCCCAGGACCCAAAGGAGTGAACTGCTGGGGTGGGGGCGGGGAAGGCCTTTGTCTTGAGTGGATGTCCAGCCACCCCTGTGACTGACTTAGGCTGGCTAGTCCATCTGGGTTGCCTCAGTTTCCTGCTCTTTGAAATGGAAATCCAGACAATTACAAAGAGGATGGCAAATAGATTTCATTTTGTATTCCAACTGGAACTGGTTAGAGACATTCTGCTGAGGATTCTGACGTGAACACTAGTAGAGAGAACTTAGAGTAAGATCAACTAGTAACGTTTGCCATGGTGGTAAAGCAGGGCAGAAAAGAAGATGGCGGCATGGATGTCTCACTTGCCTTCTCGGAATTAGACCCACTACCACAGGGTGTTTTTTGTTTTGGGTTTTTTTTTGTTTTGTTTTGCTTTTACCACATGCTACTTACAAAAAACTTTATGACCCACAAGTGGACCCAAGTCCTTTCTGGCACCCCAGCATACCTGAACTGTTGCCTCAGTTTCGACGGGAGGGCTAAGGGCTTGAGTTGGCCCAGCTTGTGGTTCTGTTTACAGCAGTAGTAGATCAGCAAAAGGACCGCCAGCATGAACAAGGCCGTGAACACTCCAGCTATCACAGGACCAACACCTTCCAGAAACAGAACCCCAGTGAGAAATTCAGAAGCTGTTCAGGCTGCAGCAATGGCCTGATTCTTCTTCAGATATTTGATTTACATTTAATTTGTGTTATTTATTTTAAGTAAAGAAGTATAATGAAACACACACATTAGGTACCACTGGGAAACCACGAATATTGGCTTAAATAGGTCAACTGGCTTTGTGCAGACCTTATAATGAAGCTTCTCCAGTTCCTTCTGTTTAATTGGAGAGTTCCTTTTGAGACGAGGAGCTCAAGTTCTATTATTACTTATCACTAATTTTCAGCCCGAATAGGACTTTTCTGGATGCAAAGCAACCAACCCAAAATGTTGAGAGGCTGAGACTGATCAAAGACTAGAAGTCTCACAAATAATCCACAATTTCATATTTGGTTTCATCAAAGCTGCCTCAGTGTTCTCACAAATTACACATTTAAATGAACAAAATATATATACACCTGTGATATTACTACTTTTACCCATTTTATATATTGGGGTTTCTTCTCTAAAAGACTTCATTCAAATAAAAGTACTTTGCTATTAAAAAAAGAAAGTAAAAAACCCTTGGAAACCAAAAGGCTAGAATCTCTGTGATTTACCCTAAAAATTGTAAATTTTTCCACATGTCTATTTCTCCATTTTTAGCTTGGTTCATCCAAGGACTCTGAACCGCTATAATGTGCCCCGGGTTCACGATTCTTTTTATGTGGCTGAGAAGGTCTGGTCACCAGCCCCATAGTCCAAGATGAGATGAGATTATTCAATAACCCAGGATCCCTCTTGGTCTCTCCCTCTCTCAAGGAGTGTCACCCTCCTCAGTAGAAATCAGGGAAAGAACAGCTGAGATGAGCCCCACACCGGGCTGCCAGCCTCCGCCGCTCTCCCACTGAGCCCCCCTTTTTGTTCCCGCATCTACAAAGTCAGGACAATGGAGCGGACTCATTTTTTTGTCTGCACCATGCCACCCACCCCTTTTCACAGAAGTGGGCAGAGCCCCTGTGCAGGCCAGATACTCACTGTCGATGGGCATGGGCCCGCTGTCGATGCTGCCCCCCTGGCCGGGCGTGTTGCAGAAGGGTGGGGCCCAGCCTGGGAAGCAATGGCAGTTCTGGTTGTTGTTGCAGACCTGGAGCGAGGGAAGGGCACACGTGTCAGCACCCTGGAGGGCTCTGGTCCCCCAAGGGGCCTGTCCCCCCCCAGGTATTGGCACAGAGGAGCCCCAGAACCCTGGGCACACGTACCCCGTGGCCATTACACTTCTTCCCGCAGCCTTCCGTTTCAAAGAAGGAGGTGTTCCTGCACTGCCCCTCAAAGCAAATCTGTAACGAGGAGGAAACCAAACTGTGAGCCCAACGGAAGGGATGCTGGTTAGCCACCAGGAACCGGGGCTTTTACACTTAGAACATGTGGGACTCAAAAATGAACTCCGTTTTGGGTATTTATTACAGAGAAAAACTGAAAATGGCCTAAAAAGGGGCAACTAGGTGGCCCAGTCGTTAAGTGTCTGCCTTTGGGATTGAGTCCCATGTTGGGCTCCCTGCTCAGCAGGAAGCCTGCGTCTCCCTCTTCCACTCCCCCTGCTTGCGTTCTCTCTCTCTCTGTGTCAAATTAAAATAAATAAATAAATAAATAAATAAATAAATAAAATCTTAAAAAAAAAAAAAAAAGAAAATGACCTGAAAAACCAGGACAACCTGACGGTTAACTAAGTTCTGCTATTCCCTTTGTAACCCGGGAAAAAATAACAAACATTACATTTTTAAAACATTATATTTAATATAATAAATATGTTATTACATTCTACATTAATGTGTCGGTTATATGTTAGTTACCTTGTTATATACTCATATGCATTGATTTTAATATTATCCTTAAAAAATAACAAAGGTGACAGCAGTCAGCTCTGCGAGTGCTTCACATGTTTTTTATAATTTTGTTCTCAGTTAACTGTGAAATAGGTGCCCTTATTTTCTCCAGGCTTCTGGACTAGAGTTTAGTCCATTCCATAAATCATATAATAATTTATGATGAGGAAAAAAGTGATACAAGCTAGCTACTCTAAGTGGTTTACAGGGATCCTCTCATTTAATCCTAATGACAATTCTATGGGGCGGGTCACGCTATTGCTAACGTGCTTTATAAAGGAAGCCACTGAGGGGCACCTGGGTGGCTCAGTGGGTTAAGCCGCTGCCTTCGGCTCAGGTCATGATCTCAGGGTCTTGGGATTGAGTCCCGCATCGGGCTTTCTGCTCAGCAGGAAGCCTGCTTCCTCCTCTCTCTCTGCCTGCCTCTCTGCCTACTTGTGATCTCTCTCTGTCAAATAAATAAATAAAATCTTTAAAAAAAAAAAAAAAAAGGAAGCCACTGAGGCTCGGGCAGGCTGGGAAGGTGGGATTAGAGCCCAGGCACCTTCCCTCCAGAGCTCAGATTTGTCAGTCACTCCTCTATCCCCTGAGTGAGGCAGTACTTACATGGTTGTAGCCACACTTGGTCCCAGTCATCACCAGCCCTGGGTCCAGCATGTCACCCTCCTCCTCGGGAGCTCGGTAGACATGGGTGCCCCGGCACCGGATCTGCCGCCCGTTCAAGATGATGGTGGTATCGATGGGCACTGCGTTAGACTCCAGCGGCCGAGCCTCAGAACTCTGACACTGGATCTTCCCACACTTGGCATCTCTGAGCCCGAGAGAGAGGGAGGGAGGGAAGGAGGTGGATCAGAGGCAGGGGAAGAGCTGAGGCACAGAAGAGCTTTGGTCTTTCTCAACCAGGAGAGCAGCTCAGAGAGGGGAGGAGCCAGGGAGCTGTGTGTGCTCTAGGAACCCAGCAGGAGAGATCTCATGTGAGCTTAGACTCAGGACAGGAAAAAAAGATCCTTGTCCACAGGTAGATCTAGGCCGGAAAACCAGCCTGGGGAAGTCCTCTCTACTGCAAAGACAACTGTCTGACCTGAGCGACTGTCCACTTATCCTCCAGCCACCCCCTTGCACTTAGGGGCTGCAGCCAGAAGCCTGGTGTCAGCCCCAATGCCCCATTCTCCCCTGCTCCTGGGTTCAAGTGATTTTTGAGCCCTGTCAATCATCCCTCATATACATTAACCCTAAATCACATCACCATCCTTCTCTACCTAGACACCAGGGGTTGGATCTCCCTGCCTCCTGTCTTGCCTCCACTGGAGTCCAATTTCCAAACTCCTCTCAGCCAAAGTTCAAACTGCCCTAATCATGCCTTCATGGCTTTTCATGATCTGGTTCCTGCTCAGCCATCCAGGCTCATTTGTCAGCAGCACCCCCTCCACTGTACCCCAACATCATACTTGACTACATCAAACTGTTATCACCTCCTCCTACCACCAGCTTTTCTCTGCTCATCTATCTACTCTTCCATGTGCCCGCACCATTCCCCATCCTGTTCAACTAGATAATTTCTCCAGATCTCAGTATAGGCGAACCTTCCCTTGGGACACCACCTTGACCTACGAAGACCAGGTTGGGTGGCTCTCTTCACAGTTCTGTTATCACCTGGTATTGTTAATTAACAGTCCCACATATTTAGCATCATCCCGGCACATGGCAAACGCTCAACAGATGGGTGGATGGTTGGTTGAAATGAATGAAAGAATGAATGAATGAATGAATGAATGACAGGCTATTCAGAAGAGGGTATAATTAGCATCCCACAGAAATGACCCGAGAGAGCTGATTCCCTGCTCAACTGTAAGGTCCCAAAAGGAAGTGTAGCCAGCTCTCTAGGAAGTGCTGCCATCCACACTGTGGACTGACTTCCTTAGACTGAATAGAACATTGTCTAACAACAGGCCTGGAATAGGCAATTGACAATTATTTAAAGGCCCAAGCTGCTGATCTGGGCAGGAGTGAGGACAGAGCAGAAATGGCCCTGTCACCCTTCATCTTCTGGAGTTAGCCCTAAGGTCATCACCTCATGTTGCACTTTCTGTGTTCCCCATTCATGTCCTTTCCACAGTTTCCAAAGGTGTCCCCTGCCACATTCACCTTCTCGAAGCAGAGATCAGGAGCAGGCCGGGCTCCTGGGTGGGCAAAAACATTTATCAGCACACTAGCCAACTTTAGGTGAAGTCAGAAGCCCCCAAAGTACAAAGCTAGCCCTTGGTAAAGTCATGGGGTTAAGAACATTTCTGGGGAGGGAATGGTCGGGTCCTTCTTCCTGTACCCCCAGCAAGTTGTTCCACCCCCAACTTCTCATCAAGACCTATTCATAGAAAAAGGTTTTATGTCAGTTCTTTATACCATACTGAGGTGTTATATCTGTGGGAGGTTTGTGTGCTAAGCCTTCTCTGTAATGAAAAAGCCATGTTCCATTTCAGATTTTAAATTAGATACTAAACGCACAGAATTTTAAAGAAATAAAGTATGTATTTTTCTAAGTAGCCATTCCTGTTCCTACTTCCCCACAACCCAGAGAACTAATCACAACTAACAGTGTATCTTCTAAAGATAACCATATCTCTCTTCTAGAAATAATTCTTATGTATCTTCTAGAGATAATCTATCGAATAAAGAATGGCAGCAATTCTAATCACTATTCTGCAACTTGCATTTTTCACTTAATTTATTGTAGGAGATGGTTTTATTCAGTACATACAGAGTTGTCTCCTTTTACTCAGCTGCAGAGGGGTCCATGACATGGGTGTACCAGGATTAATTTAATTGGTCCCTACCAAAGGATATCTAGGGTCCTATAGCTATCACTAACACTACCTCAGTATCCTTCTAAATCTATCTTCGCATACATGAAGATACAGGTCCAATGGGAAGTTCACATGAATTCTGGTATCTTCAAATTGCTTTCCATAGGGGTTGTACCTATAGGTCTCCTCACATTCTCCACACTCCATTATTACCACTCTTATTATTATAGTTATGGTATTAAAATGATATAATGATTATTATATTCCTGTTTGAGTCTTTGCCAGTCCAAGATTAGAGAAATCCCATCTCATCGTAGTTATAATTTGTTTCCACTTACTATAAGTGAGGTTAAATATCTTTTCACTTTGCAGCTAAGGGTCACCTGCATTTCCTTTTCTGTCTCCATCCTCTGCCCATTTTTCTATTGGGTTATTCTTGTCCATTTACCTGCTCTGAGGATTTAAAGCATCAAGGAACTGGGAAGAATGCTGTTGACTGTCTCTCTGAAGGTCTACACTGAGTCAAGGGGAAGTAGAAAGGTAGTATCTAGAGAAGCCGCCTGGAAGCGGTGGGGTGGGAGGAGGGCTGCTCTGTAGGACAGGCCTTACCAGGCCCCCACAGCTGCTGGCACTGCTCCTGGTAGGTGAGGCACATGCCATTGTAGCAGTAGGCCTGGCCGCTCTCACAGGGGGTGCCGTCCATCTGGTAGAAGTTGGTGGGGCAATGCGGAGACTTGCCCGTGCAGAATTCTGGGAGGTCGCACTGCCGTGCCTGCTCACGGCACAGGGTCCCAGGCGCTAGCAGCTGAACCGAGAGGAGCAAGAGGGGAAAAAACAGTCAGTCTCCTGCATGTCCTCAACCCAACCAGCAAAGGACTCGTGGGCATCCCTGTCGTGGAACAGAGTTTCCCTTTTCCATTATCCCAGGCACCGTTCGCATGACCTCATTAGCTTCAACCATCATCGGCCTTTTAAGATGAATAATGACTTAAAGGTTTTCAAAGATGCTAGCTCATTTCCTCTTCTTAGCAGTTTTAAGAACTAGGTAAGACTAATGTTTAGGCAACAATTTACAGTTTACTAAGTGCTTTAGTAAGAATGGTTACTTTTATGGAGCTCCCACTTAATGGCCAGTAAGAATATTACCTCATTTACTTTTCCTGAGAGTTCTGCATAACATACAGTTCTCCCTATTTTACAGATGATGAAACCTGAGGCAGAAGAGGTTAAGCGAGGTATTGAGAAGTCTACTGGTCAGTAAGTGGCTGAAGAGCCAGGCCCACTAATAGAATCACACGAATGTGCGCGCGCGCACACACACACACACACACACACACACACACACCATTCACACAACACCCCCGAGTTTACAAAGCACTTGAGCAGCAATATATCCCCATTACTGAGCCAAGCACTGGGCTAAGTTACACATTCTGATCCCATGTGAGCCTCACAATATCCATGAGCCAGATGCTGTCATTTGCCTCTTGGTGGAGATAAAATAATAACCTGATCGATAGCGCAACAGTGGGCAATGGTAAAGACGAAGTTTCCCATCTGGGTCTTCCCGTGTCCCTGGGTGGTCAGTGGGTCCGTGTTATTAACACTCCTCCCACTTCGCAGATAAGGAACCTAGACTCACATGGTTAGTAGGCGGCCCCAGATTGCACCAGAGGATTTGAACGGAAGGTGTCGGGCTCCAAGCCTCATGTTTCTGCACATACTTCTCTCTAGAGAATCTTTTCTGAGAACCAAACTGAATGGGCATTGTCCATGCTTATTCTCCGGCCCTTGTCCGAGCCTCAAAGGACTCCACCCAGCACAACCTCCACAGGGAGATGCCAAGTCTACCCTGGAGTCAAACTAGATGGGGAGTTTCCCCAGGCCTGTAAGGAAAGCTACATCTGAGAAGAGGCCCTCCCTACTCCCAGGGCACCCCATACCACCCACAAGGCCTTCCCAGGAGAGAAGGCAGAGAATGGCCCCACTGAACAGTCTGCTGAAAGCACAGAGCCTCGGCTGCCAGGGCAGACCCTGGTGATGCGTGGAGGAGGAAGAGGCAGGACGTGTCTCTACCACCACAGCACGAGGGAGGTGGAGAGGATGCACCTGGTGCCAGCCTGCCTGGCTTCAGATCGCAGCTCCTTAACCAGCAGTGGGGCCTGGGGCAGCTGCTTAACCTCTCTGGGTTAGCGCAGAGTCAACGGGGATAACCACCTTTTCCTGGGATTGTTACAAGGACTGCCTTCAAACAGAGCACCAGAACAGTATCTAGCACATAACGAGCACTTGGCAAGTAGGGGATGGAAGCGTAGGTCCAGAGTCCTAGCCAAACTTTGGGGCCCGACGGGGTTCTGACTTTTCAGATTTCAGAAAGTAGACATTACACACGTGTACACACATATGTACGTATATGCATTCGCACATTACATGTGTCTATTATATGACCGCCCCAGGAAGGCCTGGGGTTATACTTTTTAATCAAACACATTAATTTTTCTGCAGCACAATAGAAATATTCATTTTGAGTGTATCTTTCTTAAAAAAAGACTGTCATTATGTCAATTCAGGTAAAATTTGCCACCAAATGTGTGAAGAAATTTTTTTTCCGGTTTTTAGAATTTTCTGAATTTCAGAATTACAGATAAGAGATTGTAGAGCAATAGTGGCAATGAGTAGCAATACCTTCCACATCGCTACTAGGCGTGTAGGCTCCAGAAGCAGGGAAGCATGGTTCAGCCCCTCCTGGCCGTGGGACTGGGGGTCAGCCACTTATTCCCTGAGCCCCAGTTTACTCATCTTAAAGTGAGGAGGATGTTAATAGACGTCTCGTGGGACTTTTGTGAGGATTGAATGAGATAATATATATAATATATATCTCTGCATAGTCCCTGGCAGCTAATAAGAAGTCCATCGATATTAATCAAAATTAGGTCGATTATTACTAGGAGCTCCAAATGAAATCAACCCTACTCTCTCTGAACACTTACTTTAAGAGAAAAAAAAAAAAAGTCTTCCTTCCATAAAACAAAGTCAGGGAGATAGACCATAAGAGACTCTAAATGATAGGAGACAAACTGAGGGTTGCTGGAGGGAAGGGGGGTGGAATGGGGTAACTGAGTGACAGTTACCCCATTAAGGAAGGCTCGTGATGTAATGATCACTGGGGGTCATAGACAACTGATGATCACCGAACTCTACCTCTGAAACGAAGAATACACTATATGTGAATTAGCTAAATTTAAATAAAATAAAGTTTTAATAAATGGATAAATAAAGTTGGTCTTCCATCTTCCAGGTAGCACAGCCCTCTGGGATGACTTGAAGCCAGTGAGGCACGGTACGGGAAATAGTAAACTTTATCCGGGGAGTCAGCCCAGCTGCGTGTTCCTGAAACTCGGCCGACACCACTTCCCCAGGATGGAGGCTGAGTCCCAGCCATTAGCCCACAGCAGAGCACTGAGCTGTCGGATCAGAACCCTGGGGTTCTGGGGGCAGTGGGGTGGGAAAAGGGCCTCTTACCTTACACCGGTGACAGCAGGCGCCGTGGGCACACTCAGCCCCTTCCCTCAGGGTGCAATTCGAGGCATTGCAGCACGGGTTTTTACATTCCTGCAAGGCCGGAGGGTATGGTCATGAGGCTCTGGCGCAGCTGAGCAGGGAGACTGGTGGGGTGAAGCCCTTCACCCACCTCCCACACTTCCCCACCCCTGCCCCACATGCCCCTGGGGCCCAAGCTCCCTAGAAAATCTTTACCACAAAATTCACTTTATAGGTTTATTATGAAGCTCGTGTATATTAATCACAGAAAATATACAAAGACACAATCATCAGTAACATCACAACATAGACACACATTTTGTAAATATTCACACACAAAATGTGCTCCTGCCCTCCCCGCCCCCACACTCGTGGGCCTGATATCCCATAAGAAAAGGCCACCGAAAGCAAAGGCCAGGCTGGAACAATCTGAGTCCTGAGACCTGCCTCCCCAGACTGCTCTCCCCACCTGCTGCTCTTCCTCACCCTTCACTGGCCTGGACCTTTCTGGAACAGAACGTCTTTATAGGTTCTTCCTTCTTGCCTTATGGGTCCTGATGTGCTGATGTACAGCATGAAATCTAAAAAGATGCTGAAACATCCCAATGACCCCGAGTGTCCTTATCACTCTCCTGCTATATTCGTAGGCCTATCCTAAGCCGCTTGACAATGTGCCAGGCCCCCTAGGTCCACCACAGCACTGTGAGGCATGATTACAGCCATTTCACAGATGGGGAAATGGAGCTCAGACAAGTCCTATGCTGGCAGGCACACACCTAGCAAGTGCTGAGGCTGAAGTTAAGCCGTGTCTGCCTGGGGCGTGTCCCAAGCTTATGAATCATATCATAACCTTAACCGCCCAGCTCTGGCAGGGAGAGACATATCCCATGCCCTGCTATGATATCCATCCATTTGTTTCCCTAAGAGAAGGAAGAGGCTGCTTTCCTTCCATTAATCTCCCACTGTCATGGGCTCCAGGCAGGGTTTCCTCCCACTTCAGGGTCGGGTTCCTCCTCTAGCTGAAGTGTGCTTTCTCTCCCTGTGCTCCTCAGGAACTACTAACGTTGCCTTCAGATATGGGGTCAGAAGTCACACGCCCACCTGAGTAGGGCAGCTGCTCTCACAATGCAGGTGCTCACAGCACATACCACTGGCCCTCCTAAGCCTCTACCAGAGATTGTACTCACATGCTTTTGCATTATTTGGTCAATGTATGTTTCCCCCACTAGATGATATGCTCCACAAGGACAGGAACCCTGTCTGTTTTTGCTACCCATCCTGTCCCTAACACCCAACATAGTGCCCCACGCTCAGTAAGTACTTGCTGAACACAAGCCAGTTGGCTGAGCCCACTCGCAGACTGCTCCTCAACTCCACCGGACCCTCCATTGTAAGAGGGCTGACTCCCTCCTTTCTGATGGGTCTGGATCGATCTCTCTGAACTCGTGGTGGTGGGAGTGGCAGAGCCTTTAATTAGTTTTTGTTTTATTAGGAAAGTTGGGTGCTGGCATTGGAGATAAAACTCAGGGGTGACTGGGTGGCTCAGTTAGTTGAGCATCTGACTCTTGGTTTCAGCTTAGATCATGATCTCAGGGTCGTGAGATCGATTCCTATGTCAGGCTCTGAACTGAGCATGGAGTCTGGCTTAAGACTCTCTCTCCCCGCAAACCCTTGCTCTCTCTTTCTCTCTCTCAAAATAAAAACAATACAAAAACCAAAAATCAAACCATAGAGAAGGTTATAACATCAAACAGTCGTATACAAACCCTTAGTCTCCCCTACACACAGTTGACTGTTTTGCATACATTAACGTACATATTTCATCCTTCAGAAAATAGACATGAAACCGTCCAGTTCTCCTTTTTTGCAGAACAACACACATCTGGCAAAAATGACAGAGCTATGCTGCATGCCCACCAGTTTGAAGATCAGAAGGAACTACAGAGCTTGAACACAAAAAGTTCTGTTCCTTCTTCCTGTGGCAGCCCTTTCTAGACCTAACAGTACCTCCTACCTCCTCTTTCAATCCTCTCTTCTCCAGCCTAAAGAGCACACGCTTGTTACTTTAAGCCTCCTCAAGGCCCAGGTTCAAGTTCATGTGTCCAACTGTGTGGCCTCTAGAATAAAGTTTGTGCAGCTGGAGGACCAAGAGGCCATCTGTAAATGCACTGGGGAGGAGATGATGGGTTTTGGTTAGACCAGATACACTCACAAGGTAGGTGGACATCACCAATCTGAACGTGTCTGCACAAATGGTCCATATTGAAGTCTTACTCCCCACATCTGATTTGTGATGGGGTGTTTGATAGCCATGCGTATGTGGGAAATGCCTAAGACTAAGAAGTGGTCAGTTGCATTCTCCTTGACGCAAAGATTCGAAACCAGTGCACACTCTCCCCTTGCCCCTAGCATTACCATGACACCTTACCTCTTCCTCCCCACAGTCACATTCTTCCCCATCTTCCAGGTACCCATTCCCACACCTCCGGCCTCCATACAGCGTCCTGGTGTCTGGCATATTGGAGAGACACATCCCACCGCCTGACTGCAGATACCTGTCCAGCTCCTTCCTGTTGCAGCCATTGAACACTCTTGGAAAGGGATGCCTGGCAGAGAGTAAGGCTGGAGTCAGCTGGGATCTGAGCACCAGGAGGCCAGAACAGTCTCAGTCCTACCGCCCATGAGGCCGATTCCACCTAGACTTAGACCCCCATAGTCCCAGGCACACGTGTTCTGTCCCCTTAGAACATCACAGATACATTATCTTACAATTGTTTCTCAGCACCCCATGACGTTCTTTTTTCCCTCACTGTGCATGGAGGAGGTAAGTGAAAATCAGAAGCAGCAATTTCTGCCCTTTGTAGGAAAGGGTGCCATAAATAAAGGGTAATTGAATATGTTATAATGGGTTTCCTGAGTTTTAGAGCTGAGCAGAATACTAGCCAATCCAAACTTTCCTGAAGCTGTTATTAGATGGAGATTTTCTTGGAACAAAAGAACAGGCCAAAAAAAGCCAAGATCATGGGTTTAATTTCTTCACTGGGGCCGGGGATCTTATGACCTCTATTCTAAGGATACAGGCAGCACTCCAAACTCAACCAGCAATTTACATATGCATAGTTTTATCACAAGATTATGAAAGGTGCCGAGTCCTTTCATTGGAAAAGAAAAAAGAATCAGAAGTCATACATTCTCTAGCATTGGGTCAGTACCACAATTTAGGTCTGTAAAGGAAGAGTTATCCTGTCCGCAATGCACTAAACCAACTAGAGGTTAACCCCTTCCATTGTCCGTTCTGTCATAAGGCATTTGTGGCCAAAAATTTTTAAACTACTTTAGTAGTTTATGTTTGCGTATAGTTTAAAACAAAATGGAGTAATAATTAATATCACTCCCAACCATATGACTATAAACACGCTTCTTAGATTGAGAGAGAAAGGGGTGGCCTTAACCGTGAGCTCTGAGGGAGTTGAGCACGACCCGTGGAGTTGTATTTTGCACATCAACATCATCCTTTGTATGTCACAGCCAAGAAGTGACAGACAAACACTGAACACTGGAACCCCAAGAGAGTTGCATTTCCTCTTAGGGTCACTGAAACACCACTTCCTAAAGAGCATAAGCAGGCTCTAACAGCTTGGGGTAGAGGGAACACAAACTCCCACCACGATACCTTCCAAAGAGTGACTCAGGTCTTGGTAGAACCCAATGGGTCTTGGAAGAGCCCAATGCCCTCTGCTGCACGAGTTCAGATACTAAATATTAAGAGTTGTAACTAAGAATTGTCAGTGTTAACAGAATTTTCTTTCAAAAGCTCTGGTTAAAAAAACCCCTCACAGATACAGGGAGACGTAGCTGGCTTGCTCTTGTTCCTCATGGTAAATGCAACCTGTAAATTCCCTGAGGGAATTTATGTGGGCATGGATGTTCCCTGTCCTTTTCCTTTTTGTGCAGGCTACATCAGAACTTTGAGTCAGCACTGACCAAGTTCCCTTGAGATGAAGGGACTTAAGGGTTGGGGCTGTTCAAAACGAGTCCTCTTCAAAAATTCATGAAGTGAAAAGGATACATGGGGTCAGGCCAATTTTCCAGCTGAAGACCCTAAGACAGAAATTAAATATATCTAGGGGTCCACCAGCACCAAACCACCTGCTACCAACCTAGGGCTCCTTGCACACATTTGCTTTCTTGGTTCTCTTCCAATTTCTTTGTCGTCAACCACATTTCTCTCCAAAGCCCCCGCAAGAGCTATGACAGAGGCTCCTAGGGCCCATGGGGAGGAACACTCAGGTTGTAGCATCCTCACAGGCTCTGTTCTCCCCACCTTGCCGTCCAACTCACCCGGTGGCAGCCGCCATGATGCACCCGCCGTCAGCCGCGCTGGCCGAGCAGCAGTCCGCGGAATCGTGGCTCATGCCAAAGTTGTGGCCCATCTCGTGGGCCATGGTGGCGGCCACGCCGATGGCATTCTCGGAGTGGTCCTGCCCAAGGAGAGAGTTCAGGTCAAGAAGACATCTCTCCCTGCTCCCTGGGTCTGTCTTTTCTTAGCCAGGCCTCACAGCTGCCCACTGATTCCACGATCAGCGTGTACAGACTCCGTGATGGAAGCCTGTGCTTTTAACCGTCATGCTACATCTGTGGTAAAGGGGCGTGGACAGACAGATGGGAGAGAAGGCCTCCTTGACATCTACTTCACAGGTCAGAAACGAGTCATCCAAACAGCCCCACAGAGCCAGAGAGAACTTCAAAAGAAGGCTGGAATTTCCTAACCATGACTTTGAGACAGGCTCTTGTTTCATAATGATATGCATAATAACATAAAACCTAGGATAAAGAATATTTTTAAATCTCTACTATCTTACTATTCTCTAGTCCCTGGTTTGGAATACCTGAGAGATCTAGCGACATCACTAGATGTCATCATGTAGGGCTCTCCTGAGCTTGAAAACTGGGAATAAATTATAATAAATGAAAATTTACCCCTGGATACTTCCATCTCTTAGAATTTAGTGATTTCGTTTTAAACAACTGCCATACTTGATGTCAAGGGTTTTTTTCCCTGCAATCATATATATATATATTCCACCCCCCCCACACACACACACAAGACAACCTCCTATCCTATAAGGCAGTTTTCTGTCTTCTACAGCATCAACATCCTGGCGGAGACTCACCATGTTGACTCCTCCAGACTGGTACACAGAGCACATGGCCATGAGGGGGGCCAGCCCGATGGTGGTGCCGTGGAAAGACATGCCCCTGCAGGAAGGAACAAGAGAAGGTCATTCAGATGGCAGCTGTGAGGGCTGTTCCTCTGTGCCCAGGAGCAGGCAGCCATCATGGTATTCCTTGGCCCTGCTGCCATTCCCAGATCATTGCCAAGGAGAGACCCCAGTGTTCTAGGCCAGCTGGACAACTTCCAGGTCACCACACCTCTCCCTTCCTGCCACCTACTCTCTCACTGTTCCAGAGAACTAGAAAGGGCAAAAGGCCACTTTTTCCCACAGTATGCTCAGAGCCCCATTCCCTGGAAGGAAATGGGCAGGGTTCATAAAGCTGCATCCCATTCCTGCTGCAGAGGAAAAGGTCAGAGGGAGGGGCTGAGGAAGAGTGGCACAGGTTCTGACTCTTAAGTGACTCATGACCACTTCTGCCAGCTGCCAGGGTCCCATGCCATACCCTCGGCTCTGCGGTATGCGGGACAGGGCGGGTGGAGGGACTGGGCAGCAGCTGTGGGGGCTGATGCTTCATTTCCACATCACTTTGGGACCCAAGAAACAGATGTGTCCCATCAGGAGCCTAGGAAAATTCAGCTGGGTGCAAAGATGAGCCGTTTCTGCCTTTGTTTTGCAATGGCGATGCAAACCTGCCAACAGCCAGCGACACTCCCCCCGGCTCAATCCATCCCTCTCTCAGCTGTATCCAACCAGGGCAGGGGAGAGGGAATGAACAAAACACCAGTATTCTCGTGCACGCCAAAAACAGGGAATTTATTTAAAGGATCTACATGGAAGCTCATTACGTGGGGCTCTCATAGCTCCCTGTTTGTCTTCTCATTTAGACCATGAGAACTTGAGAGCCAAGATGGCCTTATTTCTTTGGGGGGATCACCAGAACTTAGCATAGAATCTGACACATAGGGGGCACTGAATAAGTGTTTGCTGAATTGAAGGCAGATTCTTCTTCAGAGAAACAATTTGCAAGAAAACACATAAAATACAAGCAAATCTCTATGAAGCCCCAAAGTTTATTTTATAAACTTAGAAATGGCCTTAAGGAAGTCTTGCTGGACACCTGGATTCAAGGTTTTGCCCAAAGGCACCAGGCTTCCAAAATTCAGGCAAAACCCCAAAATCTCCTAGGTGAATGAACCATTGTGAAATAACCATAGCCCAGATTTTTGGTACAGTTATTTCTCCAGTTCTTTTAAAGACTTTTTTTTTTTTTTTTTTTTTTTTTAATTTGACAGAGGGAGAAAGAGAGCACAAGCATAGGGAGCTGCAGAGGGAGAGGGAGAAGCAGGGTCCTCACTGAGCAGGGAGCAGGATGCAGGGCTCAACCAGGACCCTGGGATCATGACCTGAGGTGAAGGCAGATGCCTAACCCACTGAGCCACCCGGGTGCCCTCCCCATTTCTTTTAAAGAAGCAACAAATGTTTAAATGATTGTTGATTCAGAAAGATTTTTTAGGGAACAAAAGGAAATAGCTTTACTATGTAATGTGCCTTTTCTTATAACCGTCTCAGAACACCTTTTGAAGTTAACACTAAAAATACCAGATATTCGCACCTCCCGCACTCCTGGGGGACTTCAGGGGCCCTCATGACCACCAACACTATCCTTTTCTCTCCCGAACTGAAGAAGTTCCAGCACAACTCCCCCCACCCCGATGTCTCCCTCCCCTCCAACGCACTATCTGCCTCTTGAAGCCCTTCCGGCTCTTGGTGCTGAACCCCTGGGAACAAAGTGAAGGGCAAGCTGAGGAAGCTACAGCTTTGGCAGAAGATGAGCGTGCATTCTACAACGAAGCACCATGAGGACCAAAGGGAGCCCCTTAGGCTGTTTGGAAGCAGCCCCTGATGGTCGGTCACTTCCCAAATACACGTCCTGCTGTTTCAGATGGTCAACAGAATGTGTGTAAGTCTCAGCTTCTCACCTAGGTCGTCAGCACTTCTTGGGGTTGTTCTGACTCTTAGGGTTTTAGTATTTTCCTGGGTGTCCTGGCAGCAGAGCCCATGTCTGAGAAATAAGGATTGTTTGGACCAGAGTGGCAGGATGGCTAGGACCACCCACACTGAGCACCGGGTGGGCGGGGGAGGGCGGCACAGGGTGCCCACACTGTAGGCACGTGCTGTGCAGCCAGCCCCGAGGAGACACACATGCACGAAGGCCACGTACGTGATTAACTGGGCGTTGTCATGGTTCTTCTGGGTGAGCAGCTTGCGCCTCCAACTGAGAAATGACCAGAGAGTAGAGTAGGGGTTCTCCGAAACTTCACACATATTCCCATGCGTCCAGACTTCCAAGCCCACGAGCGCAATCCGGATGTTCAAGGATCGATAAAACTGAAAACGCACACAGAGAGCCACGGCATCAGCTGTGACCACCACCATGCCCCTTCCTAGGCTCGGCATTCAGAGTGGATCCCAGATTTCTCTTTGGCACATGCCCCCCCGGGCATGGGGGGCGACAGGGGCTGTGAGTCACATTTCTCAGGAGAGAGCAGTGAGACCCTGAGAAAGATGGCCAACGTTGTGCAGGCAGAACTGGGGTCACTTAGCTTGGAGGAAGGATAGGGCACAGGACACAGACTTGCTTCCGCACGTGGACAGGGCTATCCTGTGTAGACAGCATCAATGCTGTCTCTAAACTGCTCCTAAAGTGGGGCGTGGCCAATAGGTATGACAGACAGAAGACCCGTTTAATTTTAAAATAGGGGAAAAAAAAAATCCTTGTAACTAAAGTTAGTCATAAGGAAGCTCAGAGCTAAGCTGTGCTGTTGTCTGTGATAAGGACCCTGGGCCCAGGCATCCAGCACAATCCTCTCTCCCAGTTCCTTACATGGTTACTTATCTTTTTTATACATGTCTAAAAAGTTCTGTTATACAAAATTCCTCTTAAACATTGAGATGTAACTTACATAACATAAAATCTACCCAGTTGGGGGGCGTACAGATCAATATTTTTAGTAAATTTACCAAGCTGTAAGATGATCACCACAATCCAATTAGAGTATTTTCATCACACCGAGAAAGACCCCCATGTCCACTGACCGTCTTTTCCCATTTTCACCCCCAGACTCAGGAGATCACTCATCTGCTTCCTGCTGCGACAGATTTACCCTTTCTAGATGTTTCCTCTAACCAGAACGACCAGACCACACATGAGGTCTCTGTGTCTGACTTTCCTCACTCAGCGTGTTTTTGAGATTCCTCTCCCTCATGGCCTCTTTATCACTTTGTCCTTCGTTCTATGGCTAAACAGCATTTCGCTGTATGGATATGCTGGACTGTAGATGGATGCATTACTGTGTGGGGTCTCCTACACCTTGAGAGATGCTCATTCGCAAGTTTCCTTTCTCGTCCCTGGAGGTGTTCGGACTTTGTCACAAATGCCACGAACAAGTGGCCAGCATTAGGCTGCAAAGGTCCCAGATCACCTCTCGAGTTCTGTCCAGAGATCCTGAAATTCTAGAAACGAGACCTGACTCTCAGGTTCCTTCAGAGGAGGGTGACACCTGGGCTTTGTGATGTGGTCTCTTTCATCTCCTACACGTACACACAGGAAGAGGGTCCTCTGCAAAGCTAAATGCCACCGGAAGGCACAGGTCCCAGGGATTCTTTGGCCTACCCTAGAGATTACTGAGGCAGTTACTCTGAAAACAAAATTGCACGGAAACCCAGATCTCATGAGCAGAAGACACCATCTTAATCCAAAATCGGTGGGTAGTGTGGCAGCTAAAAACAACAATCGTCACTTCGATGTTTATTGAGCACATTCTATGTCCCAAGCACGGAAGCTTAGGAAAGTTCAGTGACTGAGCCAGAGTCTCAGCAGGAGGACGGTGGAGGCGGGATTAAGGCCTAGACAATGAGATCGGATCTCGGAGTCACTCAAGCCCCTCTTGACTTCGGGGCCAGCGTATTCACAGATCTAGAGAATCATCTTGCCCCCAAGAAGCTGTGGCCTAAGATGGGTTCCAGCTTTGGTGAAAGAGCAGTTGATTGCCAAGGAAATTCTGATTTTCCCGTTTTTGTGCCAGGTCAATTGTTACAGGAAATAAAGGGTTTTATTTAGGATTCCAATTTGAACTTGCTTCATGAGGGAGCTTTTAAGGACTTAAACTTGGCTTTTTTCACAGTTAAGGAAAAACATTTTGGATTGGGTTCCTGATTCAGCAAATTTAGTGCAGTTCATTCCAGTTTTAGTTCAACAACAGTTCAGTTCATGTAGCTGGTCAGCAAGCCTCAGAAGTGCCTTCCTTCACCCCAGCCACAGTGACTAAAATCAGCTGCTCAGGAGAAAATCAAGCCCAGAAGGGACCAGCTAAGCAAGGCTTGGGGCTTCACGTAAGGGCTGAGGCATAGTGTTGCCTCTCCCACTTTTCATCAGCACCCTTGGTTCTACCCCTGCAGACCAGCTGGAGAGTTCACAAAGGGGAGACCCAGCCAAGCTTCCCACCTGCTGGGTCTCCAGAACAATAGACACCACATGGGTGAGAACAGGGTCTGCCTCCTGTCTACCCCCCAGGAAATGAGCTTCTCTTGTTTTCCCAGATGTTGAGTGTTTGGGATGTAGGATCATTTAAATGTTATTGTTGAGTGAACTGAGAGCTAGAGAGAGGACTGAGCTGTGTCCCTGGAGGCCTTCCTTCCAGGAAATGCTCATGACTTTCACCTGTCACCAGTGTTTCCAGAGCCATCTAGGGCAAAACAAAAACATAGACCACAGACTCTCCCGCCTGATGACTTCAGAGTGCTATCACATTTGCTTGTAAATCCATTTAAAAAAAATTTTTTTTAAGTTCTCTTCTTGATCTTCTAATGTTTAGAAAAAAATAATTTCTCCTTTGGACCTGGGCTCCATGAATCCCGAACAGGCCCAGAGCTGCAGAAGCACTGCGAATGCACTGAAATTGTACAATAAATGTTTTCAGATTCTTAGAGACCTGTGACCTTGAACATATTAAATTCTAGTTTTAAAAACTATTTACTACTAGCCTGTCAAGAGTGTACTGTAATTTAAGGTTATCATTCTACTGCATTTTGCAGTATAACAAATGCCCTTTTTTATAAAAACAGAGTATTTCCAAGTCCCAGACCAGGATATTCTAGTAAAATTCAAGAATTTGGGTATTTTCTACAGGCATGTTTTAAAAGGGCCTGGTCTAGGAAAGTTAACCATTCACATTGTGTTTCTGAGTGAGAAATAATTTTAGAACCATTTTATAGATGAAGACCACATAGTCTTCATGACACATGAAGTGTATAGATAAAGACTCTATACTCAATTTTTAAGGCTTTGTACCTTTCCCATGCTCACCTACCTCAATTCTCCCTAACTCAGGAAACTTCTGGGCTTTATGCCTGGAAGGAACCTTAGAGAACCTTAAAGCTTTCTTCAGCTGGGCTCTTCCATGTCTTATGTTGCCTGGCAGCCATTTGCAGGGGTGAGGGGAAGGAGCAAGAGGACCGCACTCTGGATGCTCACCCCTGCTTTGAGAGTCCGTTTTTATCTTTTATATTAGACACGGCACAAGATTTCATTGAAAAGAAGAGTTCCACCAGAAAAACAAAAATTTTGAAAGCCACTGATTCAAGCCAGCCCCTCTACTTTGTAAATTTAAACATAACACAAAACTGCAACCCAAAGAAGATAAGCTCCCTGGCTAAGGTCACAGAGTTGAGAGCTTTGTTGTGACCACCCTGAGCCTCTATGGCATTGCTATTCCATCTCAGAGATTGGCTGTGGTGACCAATCCCTGAGGCAGCTCAGGTGCCATGCCACCTCCTGTTCTGTGGCCCCTCGGAGGTGCTGGCACCTTTCCCACAAAGTACACACCTGGTCTCACCTTATCAACGTAATTGGCGATCTCCATCAGCTTGTGTTTGGTGGCGTCCTGGTCTCGTCTATTCTTCTGAAACTAAATGGAACAAGCAGAGCTAGGTGAGGCCCAGAATCCCTTCCTGGACCCCATTTCTTGTCTTTCAGTGAGCTTTTATTTTCTCCAGGCTTCTATGAGAGCAGTTATTTTTATACAATTTCCTCTGTCCCCACACACTCCCTACAGTGTCAGCTCAGGGAGGGCAGAACCTGGATCACAGTCATCTTGGTGTCCCTAGCTGCCAGCTCAGTGCCAGACACACAGTAGACAGGTCATAGTTGTAGAGTAAACTGGATTCTCTTCCTCCAGGCCTTGAAGTCAAACCCGTTCTCCAGTCCTCCAAATTACCAGGTCTCCTGCAAACTCTCATGGGGGCTTAGACGTGGGACCAGTCTGATCCTTGTGCTGGTCATCGCTCCAACATGAAGCCATCATCACAGGGATCTCATGAGGCCTCCCTACATGTGATCAATCATCACTGATCAAATTGCTGCTAAAAGCTGCCATGTGCAAGGCATTATGCTTGGCACTAGACAGGACACAGTGTGAGACCCTGGTACTGGTCCAGAGGACCCTCCATTAAAACAGAAAGAGAAGGGCACCTGGGGGGCTCAGTCGGTTGAGTGTCTGACTCTTGGTTTCCACTCAGGTCATGATCTCAGGGCTGTGAGATCAAGTCCTGCATCAGGCTCTGCACTCAACAGGGAGTCTGCTGGGAAGCCTCTCCCACTTCCTCTCCCTCCCCCTTCCCCCTGCTTGCTCATTTGCTCTATCTCTCTAAAATAATCTTAAGAAAGAAAGAAAGAAAGCCCAAAATAACAACAATGGCAGAATCCGTATTTAAGAAATACACAATTAAAATGGGCACATAAATAACGGCAATGGGAAGCCACATGAATGACACACTTGGGGGCTGGCAACCAGGACCGTAAGACCTCGGCACACAGGATTCGTCTGACATGCCACTTGGATCGACTGGCAGGGCCTTCTACAGTGAGAAGAATTCTGAGACGGCATGGGGTTCAGCCGGAAAGAGTGTTGTGCTCGATTACAAATGTCTGCCATGGGAACCAGTAGGGAGGAGACATTCCAGTAGGTAGCCTCACATTTATCATTCCTGCCTGAGAGGGAATAGATCTCCTTCAGCTGCAATGATGAAGGAAAGCTTCACAGTGTAAAGAGAAAATCTGCTACAACTGTAACCTAAATTTGCAAATATGGGCATGTCCTGTATGCTGCCATTGTCACAGAGAATCAGGGTGCCTATCTGATCTACCTCGCACACACTGTATATGCTACTTCAATTCCAACACTTCGCATCCTTCCTCCACCCCATCCCAGAAAAACATTCAAGCAAGAATCACAAAGAACAGCCAGATAAAAACACCCTGGGATATCTGTTGGGACTAGGGTGTGTCTGGCCATGAGCCGGCGAGAAAGCCACTGTTTCTATTCTCCCACTGCTTGTGGACTTTCCTGGGCTTCTTCGGAACTGTGGCTCACCAGAACCGTCCTCGCACTTGACCCTTGCTTTTTAGAGTGCAATTCGATGCGAAGCCCTATGACTTGGACCTATGACTTGTGAATCCTGAAGTTTCTTGGTCGTCCCATTTCTAAATTGGTCTCACTGCAGAGAAAGGGTTGCAACATTTACTGAATATTTATTAGAACATCAGAGTCAGAGTTCACTGTTTTTCAAATATATTAACCCTGTCTTTCAACAACTGCCTGATAATACCACTGTAGTTGAAGACATGTACCATGTTTTCCAGAAGAGAAGACTCAAGCAGGAGTCGCAAACTTTCTGTAAATGGCGAGACTGTGGATACTTGAGGTTCTGCGGACACGCAGTGTCCCTTCTACTCCACTCCGCCGCTGCAGATCAAAGCAGCCACGGACAACACATACAAGCAGGAAGCATCTCGGCCAGTAGGACTCAATTTACAAAAACATGTGGTGGGCTATAGGCTAGAGTTTGCGGACCTCTGATGGGAAGAAAGAAGTATCTCAATCTTATACTTTCTAGGGTGACAAAGGAAGTAAAATGTGGCACATCACCTGGCCTTTGCCAGCCACCCCACTAGGTGTCTGGAGCACGACAGCAGTCTGCAGGCCTGGTTGTACAACCACCCCACATCCTCCTGCAACAGACTATGCTGTTCTTTCCCTGCCTAGATTTCCTATTTCACCTGCGGAATGAATAAAGGGAGAGCGGCCCCAGGCCGTCCCACCTAGGCCCAGCTGCTTGGTCACTTTTACTGCACTCTCTGGGCGCTGTGCACCCTGGGCCAAATTCAGAGCCCAGAGAAGGAGCCTGGCCTGTTTCAGCACCAGGCTGTAAATCACAGATAAGGCAGCCCTCCCCTTCCCTGTCTTCCCCACCTCTCAGATTAACTAACTGTCAGGAATTCACTTCTGCCCCTTGGAGAGGGAGTCTGGGAGAGGTGGTGTAGGAGGTAGAGATTTGGGAGCCTGTGAACCTAGCCTGGCTGATTACAACCCCCTCCAGTGAATCATTCGAAGCCCAGGACCCTGAGCAACGAGCACGGGCCAGACCCACAGGCTGAATGAGTCACTCCCTGTAGTCAATGCTTATGGGGCCGGCGCTGGAGGCTCTCCCCTCTGGAACAAGATGGCCCTAGACCACACCACAGTCCTAGAGGCAACTTGGGGGCCACTTTTCCTCTTGGGGCTCTGCTGTGACCCCAAATGCCACGAGACTGAAGATGCTCAATCCCTACCCCACCCCCACAACTTCAGTTTCCCGACTTTCACACCCAGTAGGTTTTAGAGCCCTCCAGCCAGATGCCACTGGGCCAAGTGCAGGGTTGAAGGGGAGGATCATCCCACCTTCACATTAGAGCAGGAGCTTTGGGGGGCCTAGGAGCTTTATCTGTACAAATGATTCTGTGGCATATATATATATATATATATATATGAAAGTTTCAAGACCACTATATGATATATATATATATATATATATATATATATATATATATATATATATATATGAAAGTTTCAAGACCACTATATGAGATGATCTTAGATCATCTAACAAAAGCTTAAATGGAAAAATGTCCTAGAGTCAGAGGAGCTCAGCTTTTTCCCAGCAGCCCTCTCACTGCAAAGGCAGTCCGGCCGGGCAGGGCCAGCGTCGTTAACCTCTCCCCATGACCGTGGAGCCTCGGCTTTTAAATCAACTTTAGATTTTGCTCCCCCACACTACTCCCCTGTCCTACACACACACCAGCCTTTGGAAAGGAAAACAAAAGAGAAATAAAAAAAAAGGAAAGGGTCCTGGAAAAACCAATACCTACATCAGTTACAAAGCTAAATTCTTCTCAAAGCAGAACCTGATGTTCCCTTGGCCTGAAATGCCCTTCACCTCCACCTTTCTGCCCAGTTAAGACCCCCTTGTCCTTTAAGGCAGCTCAAGCCCACCTGCTCCTGCCACCAGCGTTCTTAGAGGCAGCTCTTCAGGCCTGAAGCCTAGTTTCTTTCCATGACCTGTACTGCTCCAGGCCCTGTGCTTTGGGAGTGTGGACTAGATAAAGCTGCCTTGGGATGAGGTCTTTTTGGGGAGCGGGTAACTACAGCATCTGGATGGGGCACGAGACAGGTGGAGCTCTGATGAGTTCTGTCCTAGGGGAGCCCCAGGCAAGGCTGTGGCATTAGATCATGGTGAGTGCTCAGCTCATGGTGACTGTCCCTGCCCAGATGTGTTTAGCTGTGGCTGAGTCACTACATAGAGTGAGACTTGGGGGTGAAACATGGCTAGTGGAGGGAAACATGTGCTCTGGAGCCTGAACCTACTCTCATGTGTCAGCGCCAACATCTTCCCTTTGGAGCTTTCCCCAGTTCCCAAAACCATGATCTTTCATGATCTTTGCTCTAATCCTCCATAACGATCAATCTTGGCAGTCACCACACTTGAGTTTTTGTGCTGCTATTGTAAACTCTGATGTCAGGGACAGGACGGTCTTAATCTTCTCAGGCCAAACACTGTGTTTGACACATATGAGAAAACCAAGATTTCGTTGATGAACAGATGAAATGAAAAAGTGAGAGAGATGAGTGTTCGTCAACTTTGAGGAGCCAAGGCCCGTGAGAAGCTGGCTGATTTGAGAAATACAGAATTAAAGGGTAAACAGCTATTCCTTAGGTCAGTAGTTGTCAAACTTGCTTGTGTCCAGAATCACCCAGAGGGCTTGTTAAAACAGGGATTCTTGGACGCCAGCCCCACAGATTGACTCAAGCAGGTCTGGGGTGGGGCCCAAGAATTTACACTCAAATGTTCCCAGGTTCTGCTGATGCCTTGGTTCCCAGGGTTCTAATTTGGCACTAAGGGGATTATAAAAATGGACCCACACATGGGCAGGAAAATTGTATTCAATAGAATGACTGATTATCCTTACTATCTTTGCAAAAATTCTTTTGACAATTTCTGTAGAGAATTTATGGGCTCCCTAAGAATAAGCACCAGAACCAAAAGGTCTTAAGACTCAGTTTAAGAAATATTAATCCAGGGGCGCCTGGATGGCTCAGTGGGTTAAAGCCTCTGCCTTAGGCTCACGTCATGATCTCAGGGTCCTGGGATCAAGTCCCGCATCGGGCTCTCCGCTCAGCGGGGAGCCTGCTTCCCTCTCTCTCTCTGCCTGCCTCTCTGCCTACTTGTGATTTCTCTCTCTATCAAAAAAATAAATAAAATCTTAAAAAAAAAAGAAATATTAATCCAGATAATGCTAGTTGCTGATCTTCTATTTGATTAATGTATTGAGCCAGAAGAGATTCTTTCTTTTTTTTTTTTTTTCCCCAACTATATTTAAAATAGCTAGAAGAGCCCTTGGTCAGATTTAAGGCCCAAATCACATGACATACTGGAGAAAGAGGAATGGTTCAGCATTTCCCCAAAGTGGTTGGAAGCCTGAAATGGAAGCTATCCACAGAGTAGCTTTTCCACTAAAACCCACTGCCTCCCCCTTACCTCTGCATAATCAGCCACGAGGTAAAGCTCCACATACTTCATGGAGTGTAAATCTTCCCTTTTCATCTAAGAAAGAGATATGAGCGGGTCAGAGCTGTAGAAGTTGTGGGTGTGGCCTCATTTTAAAACAAACTGCTTAGAAATGGTACTGGTTAATAAGCAGTGCCCCCTCTCCCCTTACTGACTTCACGCTTGATGCTGGCCATAGTCCCCACCACCGTCACGACACCTTCCGCCCACCATCTTGGTTATTGCTGGGGCTGCTCTGGGACTATGGGTCCAGTCCTTCATACTCAAAAACTAATGAGCTGGGCTGGCAAGTACAGGGGCCACCAAACTGTGAGGGAACATGCTGACAACCAAGTTCCCAAAACGCACTGAAACCCCATACCTCTATTTCCAGTACACATAAATACAAGTATTCTGTGCGTATGGTTAAGCGGTTATTCCAAAAGGAGAGACATATTTTTTTTTTCTCACATTTTAAAGTTTCTGAAATCAGCATCTCAGGGTATTTTAAATGTCATAGCATTTTTCCCCAAAACAGTTATTCCACCCAATACAAGTGTATCTCACAGCAGTGAACAAGATAGTGACTTAGAATTTTTATTCTAAGAGAAAGGTTATTTCTTCCTCCCTGGCCATCTCCTTTAATTTGGAAATACTCCTGGATCCAAAGGAAGGATCCTCAGAGGGGACAAACCTACCCCCAGGTTGATTCCTGCACTGAGACTCACCCTGCGAGGTCGTTTCTTGGTCTGGTTGGTGAAATGAAGGACCCAGTCCCCGGGGGTGGACTTGGAATGCTCGGCCCCACAGTTCCCCAGGGGTAGCTTGAGATGTTCAGATCTGTAAATAAGGTGGTGGCCCTCGCTGTCAGGCAGGGGCTCGATGATGTAGCTGAGGTTACTGCTCACCACAATCAGTCCCCTGTCAACGGGAGAAACAGAATCTCTGATCAAAGATTATAGACTTGGAAAAGTTTCTTGCTCAGGTCTCAGGTTTTCCATATGCAAAGTGACATGGTTGGTTTTGATCATTGGTTCTCAACTTTACTATAGGGTCATGAAACTTTTGGTAAGAATCTGACACCAACTTGGACTTCCTCTCCAGGGAAATCTGAACATGTATATGAAAGGTGGTACACAATTTCAAGTACTGAAAGCTGGTTACAAAGAAGCTGAAAGGGTCTAAAAAGGCTCACCAAGGACAGTTAATATATAAAGGATGGTAAGACAAGGATTCCAAAAAGCCCCCCAACTCAAACATGGCATATGACAAATCAAAAGTTGAAACTTAGAGACTGAGAAAATGATGATCTGGTGACTGGAAAGGAAAACAGTGGCCTGGGGGTGAGAAGTCCAAGTTCTGGTGTTCACTCCAACATTAAGCTGTCAAATGGTCTTTAAGAAACCTCTTAAAAAACAAAAAAAATCGCTCACTTTTCCCATGTGTAAATGCAAATGATAATTAACTAATTTAACAGGACTCCAGATGATTAAATGGAAAGATTTTTGTGTACAAAAGACTAGTGGCATCACCAATGTCATTGCTACTAGCCCAAGTAGGGCCGCTCGTCAGTGACGTTATGTCCACAACCAAGGATGTGAGACTGTTCTTGGATTCTGGTTATAGATACAAACACTGAACTTAGAATAAGGACATGTGTTCATCCATTTTATTCTTTCACTCACTGAACTTTTCACCTGTACTAGATGTGATCTAGACATAATCCCTGTCATCAAGTCATTCTCAGTTTCACTGGAGGACGGTCATTCATTCCACAAGTGTTTCCTGAGCTCCTGCTATGGGCCAGGCATCGAACCAGATGAGGAGGATGGAGACACGAACAAGACAGACAGAGTCCCGGACCCCGTGGAGCTTAGACTCTGAACCTGGGAATAAACCACTAGAGTACAGAACAGAGTATATAACAGAGCACAAAGGTTTCATCACCCCTAACACGAATGGATTGGACACAGCTGCCTGGGAGCATCACATCAATGAGGCTTCCAAGGGCATGA
The DNA here is from genome assembly GCF_022355385.1 of Mustela nigripes. Taxonomy (NCBI): domain Eukaryota; kingdom Metazoa; phylum Chordata; class Mammalia; order Carnivora; family Mustelidae; genus Mustela; species Mustela nigripes. The sequence continues at coordinate 47,857,725 of NC_081568.1, forward strand.
CCCTCTACTGATCACTACCACACTATAATCCATGGAAGGATGAGTATGGGCCCATGTAGCAGGCATCTACCTTCCTTGATGCAGTGAGATGAATACTGTAGCAAAGGAAGGCATTCAGTCAGGGCTCTGCGGGAGGAAGAAGCCTAGTAATAAGTCCCAGGGCACCAGTATGGGCTCCAAAACCTCAGGCCCTCATCTGTCCAGAAATTTCAAAGCTAAGATATCTCCAAGTTGGTTTTTGCCTCTCCAAACTGGCAGGACCTCTTTCTGGCTACGCCAGCTTCCACCTCCACCCCTACCCCCTCAAATCCCCACCCAGGTTTTCCCCTTTGGGAAGAGCCTGTGATGCTTGCTGGAGAGATAGCGCCAGGCGGATCAGCAGCAGCCTTCCTGGAACCCATCCCTGGCTGACCTCATTCCGGTGCCAGGGAGCCTGACGACTTCCCGGCTGCCTCACCCAGGCTGACACAGCAATCCCCTCGGCAGGACACCCAAGGTGCTCCCTGAACAGCTGGAGGTGGGAGTGGGTGAACAGCCAGGGTCACATCCGCTGTCGAGTCCAGACAGGAAAGGGTAGCGGGCAGAGCCACTGTGGGCATCCTGTTCCCAAGCTTTCTGCTCATCTCGGCTGACCTAGGTCCCTCCCATGACCTCAGTTTCCCCCCAGGGACTCCAAACATTGGAAACAGAGGGCTTGACAGCAAGTCGGATGATGATTTTATGCCCATCAGGTTGTGGCTGCAAAGATAACACCCAGTGAGTGGAAAGTTCCGCACAGGAGCCAGTGAAGGTTCCCGTGTGGCTCACCCTAACATTTCTGACCCCCACTGCGCAAACAAGAGCACTAAGGCTAGGTGAGGTTAATAAACTGACCCCAAGTCACACAGGCAAGAACACAAGCAGTCTGGTCCCAGGTCTCACAACCTTAACCACACTGTCACACTACCTCTGTCACACAGCCCTGTAGAGTGGGGCAGAAAGATACTCCCGGTTTATAGATGGCTACAACTGACAGGCATGAGTAACTCCCCGCAGAGGTGAGATCGGCCTGTCAAAAGCAAGATACCAGTCTGCCAGGAGATAAGAAGACAAAGGAGGCATTTAGCCCATTTTCCTTGTGAGAGGCCATTTTTTTGAGAGTTAACCATAGGCCAGGCTCTGGGCTTATAATCATCATTCTTTTTTTCTTTTTTTCAGCGTTATAAGGCATCATCATGAGTCCCATTTTATAGATGAGGAAACTGAGCCCCAGAGAGGTTGCATAACAAGGTCTGATGGGTATCCAGAGCCAAAGATTTAAGTTCTGGCAGCCTCTGGGCCATCTGCCTCCATCAGTGAGTTCCAGAGGGGTCATAGATCTCCAGGATCAGAGCCCCCAGAGCTACCTATCAGACTGCTCTGCGGTGTACATTAACGTGACAGATGTCGGAGACTCTGATTCTGGGGCTGGAGTATCTGCAGCGTAAACAAGTCGAGCGGTAATTCCCAGCACAGGCACACTCAGGAAGTCTGGCCTGAAGCCCAGGCTCGGTGGCAGAAGCCTGTCCTTTCACAAAGGCCCAGATGATGCTGCTTCGGAGAGTGGCAGATACTAGGTCTCAGAAGGGCACTGAGAACTCGTGGCTACTCCCCACCCCTCCCCGCTACTGTGGTCCCTGGTAACGGCCCCGTGGCACAGTTGCAGTCCTCCCTGACTGCCTGGGTTGGAGGAGTAGCTGGCATGAACCCCAGCACTTCACAGTGAGCACCAGCTCCCACGATGGTCAGGAGATTTCTTAGAATCCATTTCCCGTGGCACCCCCATCACCACCCCCAAAATCTTGCTAGCTGCTCTCCCCCGAGCACCCACAGGTCATTTATCTTTCCAGGAGCCTCAGTTGATCTAATTTGCTAAATGTAAGCACTAGCAGAGCTCAGTCAGGGGGCACAGGAGGGGGACGCAGGAAGCTATGAGGCTGGGACCTCACACGCTATTCTCCAGTCCACTCTCCACCATATTGCTCATTGTTAAGAGCTTGATATAAATGAAATTATCCAGAGGAACCTTGGCAGAGAAGGGCAGGCAGGCAGTGGCGGGTGATTCGCGCTTAACTCCTCAATGATCATGGGGCTCACCCAAGTGCACCCTTGAACAACCTAAGCAAGAAGTGCCTCCTAGGAATGTGTCCATTCAGAGCTAAACCTAAGGGGACACATCCCAGGTCCCTACATCCAGAGCTACCCTAAGAGGTAACCACCCTGTTCCCCTTCTTTCCCTCCCCTCCCCGCCCTGGCCCCAATCTGCATCCAATGAGAAAAAGGTATTGCGAGCATCAAAAGCGGCACAAAAGGAAGAAGGCACATAGGTGATGTGCTCCCTTGGGTATGGGGTGGCAAGGCACAAGTGGAGAGTGTAAGCTCAGGAGGGAGCACACCTGGGCTCAAATTCCGGCTGCTGTCTACTAGCATTGTGCTAAGTCCACAGTGCTGGCTGGCTCTCACGGTGGTTGTGATAACTGACTGGAGTACAGGGAGCCATTCCCTAGCCACTCAGCACACATATATGGAAACTACAATGTGCCAGGGACTGTTTTCGGCACCGCGGAGGCAATAGGCCTGCTCTCAAGGAGACCGCCCTCATCCCCTAATGTAAATCCACTGAAGATGTCACAAATGTTCTCATTTTATAGCCGAGAAAACCGATGCCGGGGAATTAGGTTCTAGACTGAGACTGCTTCAACTCCAGGAGCTACACGTCCACGGCTTACTCTGTGCTGGACACAGAGGCAGCATTTATGATGTGTTCTTCAGAAGCCAGGCCAGGTTTTCAAAGGCAGAAGGCCATGCCCCTCCCCGGGAGAGGGGCTAACAGGGCTGGCTTGCTGCGGGGCGGGGCGTAGGAGCCACCCCCTCCTGCCCCAGGCACCGGCCTCCCTGGGACCATGCACTCTCTGTAGCTCAGAACTTCCAACGTTCAACAGTCCTTTGCGTGATCTGATCTGTTTTCTTTTTCAGATGAGAAGATCCAAAGCCCAGGGAAAAAGAAGCATGCACGGTTACCCAGTGAGTTCGTGTTAGAGCTGGGGCAGATACCAGCCTTCTGGTGAACAGGCTCCTCATTCCCCAGGGGGGCCCTGACCCCAGACCCCAGACCCCGGACCCACGGCCCCCTTCCAGCCTCTGCCCCATGAGCACCATCCACCATCCACGACGAAGGCCCACGGGAGACCCCAGTCCAGCCAAGGCAAAGACAAGCAGAGAATGATTCGGGAAAGGCAAAACTCAGAGTCCCCATCTCCAGGAGGTGTGGAGTCTCAAAGGTGGGTCCCATGACTAAATTCTGAGCTCCTTCCAGGCCATCATGCACACATTCTTACACATTCTCTTGCATTTTCCATCTCATGTTCTCTCTCCTGCCCGCTCTCACAGACCTGGATCCTGGGGCGAAGGGTCAGTATAACCACAGTGGAAGTGGGGCCCAGGGTTTTGAGGACAGAGCTGCTATCAGATTTACTATATATCCTTGAAAGACCTTCAATGTAACTAAACTTGCCTGACATTCATAAAGACACTATGTAGCCATTCGAAGAATGAGCTAGATCTATGTGTGCCTGAGGCATAATGTTAAGTGAGAAAAACATTTCAGAGCGTTATGTATAGGGTTATTTTATTTGGATTAAGAATCACCATGTATACACACACTTATGTCTTTCAGTTATATATATATCCCCAACAGCAACTGGTTGGAATGGTGGGCGGGGATAAGTAACTTCCACTTCTTTTAACTTGACACTAGATTATTTGAATGCTTAACACATCAGTTATGCAATAATAACTTTTAAACAGCATTTTGTTTAAAAATAAGCAACTTACCAATGAGGTTAAAAAAAAAGTTTTACTGCAATCAATACCTCTCTTGCTGGCAGAGAGCAAGCTAGGGACACATACACATGCATATACACACACAGTGTGTCTCCTAGAACCCACAGGTTCACTCACGGTCACTTCATCCCGATACTGTCTGGATTCCTTCACAGATAACCATCTCTCCTTACACTGATCCTATGTGCTCCTCTGCAAAGCGTTTGTGTATGCAAGAAGTCAGGTGGACATTTAAAGGATGAGTTGCTGATCAGAGGCGGGCTGGGGGGCCTGGACACCCAACATCCCGAGTGAAATGGTATGCCCCATCTTTCTGCTGGTGTTTTTTTAAGGATCCATAGCTGTCACACAATTCTCAAAGGTGTCAGCAGCCCAAATATGATTATAAAACAGGATATGACCTACCGATGTTCTTTTTTCACAAGAAATATTTCTAAATGGATAAACAAGAAACTGCAAACAATGGCTGCCTCTGGTGGAGGGGGGCCTGGAAATCCCGGGTGAAAAAGGACCCCGTCTTTCATTGTACCCTCTCTTTTGTACTACTTGAATTTGTTTTTACCATGATCATGGATCACTGCTCCAATTAAAGTCACTCAAACATTGCTTTGGAGAGAAGAGGGGGGCCCGCAACAATCTGGAAACTCTGGAAACTCAGGGGAACTCCTCTGTATTTGTATTATCAGCCAAAGATCCATTTGGTATAAATCCTACCTATTTTCTCTAATCAAAAGAGCATGTGCCCAGGAGAGAAGCGCCGTCCCTATGGAGGTTCCTCCACGAAGCATGGCTTTATGAGCCGTGGGGAGGGACTTGAGGGTTACATGGGTCTGAAGTCTGCTGCTGCTGCAGCTGTTCCCTCTCTAGGGTCCGAATGAGACATCTGGTATACGTTTCTGGCTCTTAAGCTAGCCGGGCCCTCAGATGCCCTTCAGTTCTTAAGGTGTGCAGTGAGAAGGCTGGGAAAGTAAGACGGGTGACCGCAGCAGAGGGAAGTGTGCAGAACACAAACACATGAGCGGCTCACCCGGTTTCCCCCTGTCAGCACGGCTGCGGGAATGATTTGTGAGAACCCAAGCCAAGTTCCCACTGCTCCAGACCATGGACACAGAGGAAGAGGCAGGGAGAAGCGAGTCACACCTGCGTGTTCCCTTTCTTCCTTCTTGGGACAGACGTTGTTTACTTGCAGACTGCAGGTGGTGGCAGCTGGGCCTGTAAACACCACGGGAGACCAGTTGGCTTGGCTCAACCAGGTCATCTGAGCAGAGGATTGGGAGCTACGGTTATGGTCTTCCAGCCAAAGCTTATTTCCTGCCTAATTCCCTCCGGCAGACGCACCGAGAAGCCTTACAGAGGAGACATGGCCCAATTTATAAACAAACACGTGGGATCTCAGCACGAGGGGCCTTGCATTTGCACGTGAGCCTGGGTGAAGTCTCAGCACAGGGCTTCACTGTAGAGGGCTGTAGCTAACATAGATTCTCTGTCTCGCCTGTCATCCTGAAAATCACCTAGCTTCTCCCTTCTCTTCCTCCCTTCTCTTCTCCTAAATGCCCAGTTCCTTTTTCATCTCCTGCTAGTTCTGAGACCAGCAAAGAGCAAAGGAGAAGTGGGAATAAGCGCTCACGTTCATTTCAAGTGCATGAACCATGACTTTTATTTTCTGTGTTATGATGCTTTGACAGCTGGGGCAATGCCCTTCTCAGGATTAGCCAATTCCTAGGGACGGTAAACAACTCTGAGATGCAGACTCTCACCCTCTCAGCCAGTCCCCCTGCCCAGATCACCCTGGGAGCTGGTGCCAGACAACTAGGAACAGCCCTTCTGCCCCAGATCCCACTTCAAAGTGGCCAACCCAAAGCCAGCTTACCCTGCCGTGTTGGTTTCTTCCTATAGAAACCAAAGCGAAGACTCCTGCCCACATCCCCTCACCTCCCACACCCTGGCCCCTGACTGACCCCTGTGCTTCCCTGTGTGCTGTGCCCCTTCTCTTGGGATCTTGAGAAGAGCAAACTGTTTTTTCAGTCGTAGTCATCTCCTGACCTGCTGGCTTCCCCATGCCTAAATAATAAAGAAACCTCAAGCTCCTCAAGAAAGAGAAAGCTCAAGCCCAGTGAGTCTGTGGATTATCCAGGACTTTCCTTGTCTCCCTGAAGCTCAGCCCTTCGTAGAACTGGCTTGCATACACTCTCAACGGACAGCCTCTCAAGGTCCCTGCCCAAGGCCAGCCCTGCTTGTCCTAAAAATTCCATGCGTGCGGGGAGTGCCAGGCGCCCCCCAGCGCTGCCAGGGCCTCTTACCTCATTCCCCGGCACGTGCTGAGTGTCACGCTGGACTGCTCGGCCTTCCTCACCGTCCCGTGGTAAAAGCAGTGGTCCTAGCGAGGAGAAGAGGGGGCTAGTCAGACGAAAGGACACTGATAAGCTTGGCAACGTTCGTGTCCCGTGAGGGTCAGGGACGCCTATGCATGCCCTAACTTACAGCCTGCAAAGAACTTCCTAAAACCACCCTTTTATTTGATCCTCGTAATAGTCCTGGGACAGAGCAGATGTCATCATTCCAGTGAACAGATGAACAGCCGAGATTCAGAGAAGCAGAAAGATTTGCTGAAGGTCTCCCTGTTAGAGAAGCCAGGACTTCAGGTCTAGCTCAGGGCTCTTGCCATGACACGTGGCTACACGCCACGATGGCTTCTGAAGAGCCTGCCTCCCCACTCGAGTCACCTCCAGGATCCCCAGCAGAGTTGAGATGCGTGTCCTCCCAGAATCTCCGAATGTGGCCTTCTTTGGGACAGGGTCTTTTCAGATGGCATTAAGTTCAGATGAAGTCATACTGGACTGATGTCCTTAGAAAAAGAGGGGAGGACACAGAGAGCCCGAGGGAGAAAGAAGAGGCCATCTGAAGTCAGCTGCAGAGATTAGGGTGATCCAGCTGCAAGCCAAGGAGCACCACGGACTGACGGGGGCCGCCAGAAGCTGGAGGAGGCAAGGAAGCATCCTTCCCTAGAGACCACAGAGGAAGCCTGGCCCTGCTGACACTGTGATTTTGGACTTCCAGCCTCCAGAACTGTGTTTTGCACCTCTAAGCTCCCAGTGCTTTGCCACAGCAGCCCTGGGAGACAGAGAGCTCCTCACTTCCCCCACCTCCCTGAATCCCCTGTGCGCCTGGATCAGACCCGATTTGGCACCTGCACCCACAGACGCCTGGAGAGCTGATGCTGCTCTCACATCGGTGTGTCTTACAGCCATCTGGTCCTCCCGACCTGGCTGGACTCCCCTTGACTACAAGCAGCTGCCGAATGCCGCTCCGGGCCAGGCCTCCGGCTACGTCCGGGAGACACAACAAGGAGAGAGCATGCACGTCTCCAGCCTTCCTGGGACTTAGTGTCTTGCGAGAGCCAATCTTAATTAAAAAGCCATACAGAGATTTAATTACAAACTCTGAAGAGAGGCTTGAAATCCAAGTTGGAGGTGCCAGCAGAGTGTATTGTAAGTAGGGGAACCAGAGCATCTACGAGGCCACCCGGGACACAGCTGGGAGCAGCGAAGCACCAAAGAGACCGATGGGCGCAGCCCAAGACTGTCCCCAGTACACACAGGGGCACACTCCTACAAACTTCTTCCCACATAGTTCAAGGAAGCTTAGCTGCTCAGAACAGAGAGAAGGAAAAATCCCCGGGGCAGAGCCGGGTTTCGCAAAGGTGTTAGGAAGGGTCTGAGCTACGCAACTGCAGACACAGGAGTTTTTTCTTTCCCCACAGTGCCCAGGCAGGTCCAATCAGAAATCTTGGGCATCTGCCTATGGATCTGCCCAGTGATCCCTCACTAGGACCACACTTGTGGTCGTTTCTCTCAGTCCAAAGCCGGCAGGGACATGACCCAGGAGGCTGCAAACCCATTTGTTCGCAAACCCATTCGTCTGCACTCTCTGGCCCCACCGCCCGCCCAGCTCTGGGCAGGGCAATGGCCTGATGATTAAATGCAGGCACGTTGGTGCGGCCGGGCTGGATCTACATGCAAGCACCCACACCTGCCCGTGGTCGAAACAGTTCCATAACCTCCCTCCGACCTCCAGTGTCTTTGGTCTCTACCTCATGAGGTGCTTGTGAGAAAACTCTCCATTGAGGACCTGCGGCAGGCAATAAACCTTAGTGATCATGATACAGGCCTTAAAGTCTCATTGTCAAAGGTGGGATGTGGCCACGAGGGAGCCAGAAGCCCACCAAGGGCCTAAACCCTCAGTGGTCCTACACCAGTTCTGGGTCATAGACAGCTGAGCCACATGCCAGGTCACAGGCTATGGGCCAGGCCGGAACTCAGCTCAGGGGCAGGGTCCAGAGCACTGGTGCCCTTTCTCGTGGCGACAACTCGCTGGCTGGCAGTGTGGCTCGGCTCCTCCACCTGTTCTAGCTCAGGACAAGAGATGGGCAGCGGCTTCTCTGTTTGCATCAAACTCTCCTGGACTTCCAATGCGCCAGATGCCGGCATTCAGAGGAACACTGAGGAAAGGCGCTATGCCGGCACCCGTGAAGGAAGGGGAAGCAGGCATAACCCTCCTTCCAGCCAGGATTCCACCCTCTGGCAGATGCCGGCCTGTCACACAGCTCTCCCCCTCCGCCAGACTCCCAAGACGTGGAGACATATCATCAAACTCGCAGCTTCTGAACCGATCCTTAGAACTCAGCCACAGGGCCATGAACTCCACAGCCCGAATCATTCACCGGTGGAAGACGAGGCCAGGCCCATATAGGGTCAGTGGGGTTTGCAGGTGTTAGAATGATGGAGAGTCAAAAAGTTCAGAAATGAGGATCAGCTACTGTTTCAAAAATATGGGTCCCTCTACAAATCAAGAGAATTCAAATCCAGGGATGGATACGAAGACTCCCCGGGTCTCTTCCCATCTTTGAGATGATGCTAATAGTGTTCACCAAGGTGCCCTCTCAAACAGCATAACAGCGGACTTGAATAACGTGCTTTAGATCGACCAAGCGCTTTCACACACATCGTCACACATGCTAATGATACCTGCCATTTCTGTTGTAAACCATGAGGCTAACATCCACCCAGCCCTGCAGACTGGAAAAAAAACTAATGGAGATTTTTTTTTCCTTTAATTCTGACCATCTCACAGCCTTATGAAGTAGGTATTTTAACTCCCATTTTTTAAAAAGGGAAATTAAAGGTGGGAGAGGTTTCCTATGGCTCACAAGGTCACACAAGCCAGGAGGAGACTGGAACCACAGCAGCCTAACTCGAGACTCGGCCGCCTCTGTGAGCAAAAGCAGCCCCAGGAGAGTGTGCAGGAATGAACTGGTCACAGCTCTACTCTCTGCTAGCCCCACCAGGGACTTAATTCTAGTCTAAGCCTTGCCACTGGCTGGTTATCTGAACATAAACATGTTACTTTCTCCCTTCTCAATTTCCTCATGAGTAAGATGTAGCGCTGGCAGATATGTTTACAAATTCCCACAAAATCGGTGACTCATCTTACCCTTCTATAGCTCTGAGAGTCAGATCTTAATATATCCAATTTTCTGATGAAGAAACTCAACCCCAGTGTGGACAAAAGCATTGGTTAAGGTCACAAAGCTGGTTAAAGGCAAGTCTATATGCCTGGCCTCGGACTCCACATCTGGAACTCCTGCTGGCTTGAAGGATGGGTCTGACGGTTCCCAGGGCTCCCAGTAGCCCAGGCCAAGGCTGGTCGCAGGGCGTAGCCCTCCATGTTTGGGTTAGACACAGCTAAATGGCGTATTCTATTCTCATATCTCTTTGAAGTCATCAGCTCCCAGGTAAGAAAGCGGAGTAGGAGTTCCATGGGGCTGGATGGGGGCTTTGCAAGAGTCCAGTAGGAGGGATGTACGAAAATAATGGGTTGTCCCATACTGCAGCTAGGATGTGCTTCGGTCAACAGGACCTTCAGGAAGGAGGGGTGTTCTGGGGGTGAGGGGAAGTTCTCTTCCACTCCTTTGTTTCTGAAAGGCCCTCACAGCGTCTCTGCCTGACACTGAGCGCACAAAGAACAAGTAAATGAACAGTCATGAAGTCACCACATTCCTTCTCAGCTTCTTGGCCTGAGGGGGCCACCCAAGGGGGCTTTCACAGCAGGAAGTATGAGCTCATGGCAAACTTGTGCACTGAGACCCATTCTTGAGCTGCAGGTGGAGAAATGCCAAAGCCAAACTCAGAGGACAGTGCTTGGTGAGGTCCTGGGGCTTTCGAGGCACGCCTGCTTCCTCCCTGTCTTGGAGGCAGAGAGTGGAGGTCTCCATAATGGAGGGAGTTTCGACCAAGGGGCACTGAAGAAGGTGAGGGGCCATACCTGGAGAGCCTCCCCAGAGATGAGAAGACAAGGCCAACTTGCCTGCTATGGGTCCTGGCCACACTGCCAACTCCTCCCCCTCCAGAAAGGTCTTGGTGAAGAAGACAGCATTGATGGAACACAGCTCCTCAGCTACCTGATCGCTATGCTCCCAAACTCTCAGATCTGTCAAAACTTAGAAGTCCTGGGTCCCTTTCCCCATTCAAGGCTAATCTGATAAACTAATCCGAGATTTTACTGACGGAGAGTGGCAGTCATTGTCTTCTGGACATCTGTGCTCCAGCAGAAATATTGTAAAGATGAGTCATGGAGACCCATGAAGCTTCTCTGATTCCACGAGAAGCTTCCAGAAGAACACGGAGGCTAAGGGGCCTATCCTGTTACCCTATACTCCACACTCCACATCTGCATGCCACCAACGTCCATGATGTCCTGCCCCAAAGGCAGAAGACCACTGCCGCTCCTGCTGGAGTCCATCTTCCCTCCTTCACCCTATCTCATCTGCTCATACTGAGAAAGTTCACTCTAATCCAGAGTTTCTCATCTTGGGCACTGCTGGGGCCGCATAACTCTGTTGTGGAGGGGCCACCTTATGTATTATGGGACACTTAGCAGCTTTCCTGGCTTCTACCCACCAGAGGCCAGTAGCATCCACCTCCCAATTGTGACAGTCAAGACTGTCTCCAGACGCTGCCAAGAGTCCCCTCCTTTGCTGGCTAACATGGTCAACCAAACAAATAGAATATTTTTTGGTAACTGCATCTGATTAAAATTGACCTCATTAACATGAAACCTACTTTCTTTACTTTAACAAAAGTTTAAGTAAAAGAGATGATTTAGGCAAAATTACTCCTAGCTAAGAACCAATGCTCTGATCCTGCCAACGCTAATGGTCCCCTGGTAGGAAAAGTCAGCAAATTGTGAAATGGGCACAGTTCACTACCTTAAATGCCCACCAGTGGTGTGTGGTGAAGCACACTAAAATGCATCCATCTGACAAACGATTTGACAGACTATTTTTTTTTAAACAGATTTTACTTATTTATTTATTTGAGAGTCTAGCAGGAGGAGGGAGAAGGACAAGCAGACTCCAAGTTGAGTGAAGAGCCTAATTCGGGCTCAATCCCAGGACCCTGAGATCGTGACCTGAGCTGAAATCAAGAGTTGGATGCTAAACCTACTGAGCCATCCAGTTGGCTGAAAGACCCTGAAAGACCATTTTTTAAGTGATAAATCTTTGTGCAAATATCTGAACTCAAAAACACTTTGAAAGAAAAAAAGAATCCAATATAAACATGGCAGCGAAACAAGAAAATCTGCATAGCCTGAAATCACATTGAGAAGGCAGACTACAAAACCCTATCCATCCATATGGGAAAGGATTAATTAAACATCTAATTAAGTGACACGGCAGGATCCCTGGTAACTCATTGCCTTCACTTACACTTTTGTTAATATGTGGGTGATTAACACCCAACAAAGAAAATGTATGCTTCGTAATTATTTAAACCAATTTTAATCAGATGCAATTACCTAAACTACTGTTCGTCTGACCATTTTAGCCAGCAGAGGAGAGGGAAGCCTTATGAGACAACAAATTCACAGAATGCTTCTCCTGCTCACGCCCTTGGTCTTGGGTCAGGGCAAACAAACCCTTCAGAGGGGGGTCTGTCTCCACCATGCATCTCCTCACTCCCCAGGGGTGCTACGAGGATAGGCCAACTGCAGATCTCTATTGACCTGAACTTACCTCAGATTTCAGCCTGGTGGTCTGAGGGCTGCCACTTGGAGTGTAATGGGTTTCCGTGTAGGCTGGAGCAAAAAGGTACCTGCAAAGAATAAACACAGGCTTTTGTCTCTTTAGGTGATGGCCTCTGCCCTCCTGGAAACAGTGGCCAGCCATTCTCAGTGACCCAGGAAGAACCACCCAAGCCTCTCCTAGCACAGGAAAATAAGCCGCCATAAGGTCCTCAGGAACAAAAAGAAAACCAGGAGGAAGGGGATTAGTTTGTATTCAGTGGGTTCATCACCTAGTTTGGACACAACCAGATGAAGCAGACAAAGCTAAAGCAGCATTGCAACGCTTTCTGAAACCTAGAATATACACACGCGAACACATCCTCAGAACTTGCCAAGGTCCGTGGACTCGGATCTGGGACCTACGCTGACTGGTAACCTTAGTACGGCACCCACCAGCTTTCAGTATGCCAGGTTTTCTTTAAGGGAAACTCTCTTTCCTGTTGCATGTTTTAGTGTCCCACCTGGCCCTGGCCAACGGTATCCCAAGATCCAAATTAAGCCAATGGAATGACGTTGCAAAAACTGACCAGATGGGAGTCATTCATCTGTTCCTTTGTTCCCACTGCGTGACTTCCCCGCACGGCCTTTGCCTGCCTTTTCTGAGACCTAGTGGCTCAGATTTCTTGAGACCTGCTGCTTCTGTGCATTAACCTTACAGATAATTCTTTTCTTTCTTTTCTTTTCTAAAATTGGACATTGGTTTCCCCCTTGCCACAGACCCCTTGGGCTGAGGCTAAGAATCTCTCACCAAAGGCAAAGGCAACACCAAACAAGGTTCCTAAAGAAAAGTAAAAGAGCCAAGTGGAGGTTTCAACTAACTCAGCCACATTAAAAGCAAAATGCATTTATAGAAAGTTGAAATCCAGGGGCAAAGAGGTGTCTAAGGTTCCTAAGAGAAGAGAAATTGGGAGTCTAACAAAAAAAGAATTAAGTGAAAATGTGTGAAGAAAGCTTAACGGCAAGCCTAGACTCACAGAGTGAGCTCAGTAAAGGTCAGCAATCATCATCATTGCTTCCACCAGGAATAATGACAGAAGAACCCAGAAAAAACAGATGGAATGTACCTCTTTCCCCCTAACTGTCCCCAGCCATTAATCCTCCAGCTGATCACTTGAGAGAGGTGAAAAAGCAATTAGCTCATTCTCACAACCCCATTTCCTGGGTCTGCTTTCAGATAGCATTATGGACAGCTAGTCATGGGTTCAGAGTTTAATGGTCTATCTCAGTGCCAGTGGGAAATCTGAATTTTCTCACAGGAAATGCACTCCTGGCAAATACATTTTTAACCTCTTTTTGAGTCTTAGGGAGGGAGAATCATTGATTCAGTCACATGAAGATGCTCCGAAGAGAACATTCCAGATTGAACCTCAGAGATGGCCACATTCTTGTCAGTCCCTGGCCATGTCTTCAGCAGGGTAAGCATTGTTCTGTAGCTTCTTATTTTGAGGATCTCATCATAGGACTCTCAGAGCCTCAGGGTTAAAAGGGACTTTTGTAATCATTTAGCCAAACTCACTGGACTGTGGGTTCCCTGAGAACAAGGGCACAGGTGCTTTGTTCGAGGCTTCTCCCCACCTCCCAGCACCTCCCAGCAGGCAATACCAGTTTACTCTGTGAATTAGTGGATGAAATGGATGAATGAATAGGTGAATGAATAAACCTTCTACTTGTGTGAGAATCTACCACTTGGCCATTCAGTACTGGACATTTCCAGTGACACGGAGTTCATGAGAGCCCCCACTCCATTTCGGAACCCATTTAGCAGTCAGAGAAAGTTCTTACACAGAACCTATCTGTAACTGGCGCCCACTGGCCTCATTCTGTCTTCTGAATCCACATGGAATGATCTGCTTCTTTTTCTGCCTAACAGCCATTTCAGGACCAGTAGCGTCTAGGAATTAGTTAAAAATGTAGATTGCAAGGCCCCACCCCAGATGTACTGGGACAGAGAGAAACTCAGCCATCTTTTGTAATAACTCCCAAAGTGATTTTGATGCAGAAGCACCACCCTAGACCACAAGTTAGTGAGTTAACTTTTGAGGTAGGCACGCCTCAGAAATATCAAAGTGTCTCACTCCCCAAACCCCCATCATCTTCCTGCCTCTACCACATCCTGGATCATTCTAAACCTTAAAAACCCAGAAAAGTTCCATCAAAACAGCTCACACATATTTAAGTGTTAAACCATCAAACATACCCACGTACAACAGACTCCTGAGGTAGGTCCTAATCTTTTCCCCACTGTGTGACTAAGGACCCTGGAAACTCCACATTTAACTTGTCCAAGTTCTCCCGGCATGATGTCAGGGCCAGGTTTCAGACCCGGGGCTGTTGGCCCTGACCATACTTTTTAAGCACTTTTCTGCTCTGTTTTTTTCTTAGAAAGTGGAAGCATAAAACTAAAACACTTCCAAATACCAGTGTCCAGACCACAATTTGATGATAACGATAGCAGCCTTGGGGACATACAGGATGTCACAAAAATGTCATGAGCTATTAGATGTGCATATATGCAGAGAAAAATATGGGTAAGCAAAGCACGTGGCAGGAGAAAGAGGATGAATATATAAGGACTTCGGGACCAGTTTTTTGAAACAACAAACCTTTCCCCAAATGGGGTTGCCAATGTTGGCCAAGGTCCTTCTTTCCAGAAGCAAAAGGGTCACGTTTCATCACCACCATCCATGCAATTTTACTGAGAGACAAAACACCACTTTCATATCCTCCCCACAGCCCTGGCCAGGCCCGCCCATGCCTGTGTGTCCAGGTGGTACCCTGGCAGTGCTCTTGGGACTCAGAGAGGGGGCTAGGGGGGTCAATGAGCAGCCCAGCTTGGCCCATCTGCCCCTTCTTCAGCCACATCTTGTTCTCATCTCCTCCCTGACAAGGGGCTGGCTCAGCAGCTCAGCAGGAAGCCATCTCTCACCACTGGAGTGTATTAGGATTTTCAGGAAACAAGTTGTGAGTGAAGTGCGTCCAGGAAGGGAGAAGGACGGTCCAAGATTTCCCACCCCACCCCCTCCTTTTTCTGGCTTTGATGGAAAAGCAGTTTCTATGACATGCTCCCCCACTGCATACACACACCCTCCGGGCTCACAACCCCACAAGGCAGGCAGAGATGATATCCCAGTGCTAATAGAAGCCACCACGGAAATGCTCACTTGGGGCAAAAACCAGACTGCTCAGACCCTATGTCCTCCAGCAAAACCTGCATCTTCCGAATCCCACCTGGGAAAAGAAGCTGTCCCCCAAATACTAGACATAAGATTGCTCTCCAGGGAAAGACAATAGAGCTGTCTGGGGGTGGCCGGGGCCCTATGCGGAGGCACAGCCAGACCCCAAAAGTACACCACAGTCTGAAACAACCCTGATCCCTCTCCCCAGAGGCTCAGCACCTTCAAACCAGAACAATCCCTTTAACGACTATTCCATTCGCTATCAGACACATTTCAATGGCCTCTCCAAACTTCAATCTCTAAAACTTCCTCTGGGGAGAGAGGCAGCAGAGCTCAAAAAAACAGCTTCTTGTAGCTCAACCCTCCTTCCTCTGCTTGAGGTAAGCACCCGGTGAGGACAAAGTGATAACAACCTGTGCAGCCTTGCTCGGCACAGGTCAACATTACTGAGCTCATCCCACAGTGGTTAGTCTCACGGACATCTCATGCCCCCAGAACGTGCTCCTTCTAGGTCTGTCAAGAGTATCCTGGTGCTTAAACACTGGGGAGGTACAACCTTGCTGGCCGCTCTCATTTTCCCCCGAGGATCCTCACACTGTCCACGCATGCCGATGATAATGCAAGCCTCCGTTATCTGTCGCTCATACTCTCAATGCCGTTGTCTTGGGACTTAGACCAGGAACTGCACAACACCCGGAAGCGCTGTGAAAAACTATAAAATCCCAGGCCCCATACTGGCCCCACTGAGAATTCTATTCTCCAGAGGACTGAGAAATCTGCATTTGTAATAGTTTTTCCAGGTGATGCATTTCCAGGCTCTGAGAATTCTCCTGCTCCACTGGATCTATGTTAGCATTGTAAACTCTTTTTCCCATTTTTAGGCTCTTGATCACCCCCTCCAAACCGGAAGATGATACCAGCCCAGTACAGAGGACAAGTCTAGGCTCCGAAAGCTTTGGTTTAAGTACCAGCAGCACTGCTCTCTAGATGACTGTCCTTTGAAACCCTAGAAATGAGGCCAAAGATGACCACAGTTGCTTTCAATTTCATGGAGCTGAATGCTCAGAGAGGCCAGGCTAAGGTTCTTCAGACTCCATGGGGGTGGGGCGGGGGGGGTACCACTTAGTTTTTGAAAGATTAGTCAATTAAGGCTGCTCTGCTACAACCCTGTAAGATGAGATGTTAACTTGTCAAAGGCTAATGAGGTACGATAGAGATGCAAATAATTTCCCCCCAGTAGAAAAGATGACTCCAAAGGTTGTGGTTACATTTCCCGTAAAATGATATTAACCAGTTTTAGATCCAACTTAGTGATCTTATCTCAACATTCATTTTTTCACTATTAAAAAAAAAAATACACGCCTACGTATATGTTTCCCTTATCCAACTTTTAAACCAGTTTTAACATCTTTCTGGCTCCCCCATAAATGAGATAAATCAAACTTTGACAAGTGTTAATTAGCATTTTAACTGTCATTGACCAAAGGAACTTGAGCCATCTAATCCACCTCCAAGGTTTAGCTGACCAAAATCCAACCAAAAATAACAGAGTAATAATTACTATCTCACAGCATCGCTGAAAGGATCAAATGAGAAAATGACATTCGAGCACTAGCTCTGACACTTCAAATTCGGGGGAGCTTGGGCAAGTCAGTTAACCTCTCTGTGCCTCTGTTCTCATCTATAAAATAGGAAGAATTTTAGAGTCTACTTAACAGGGTTGCTGTCAAAAGCCTATGAAATTTTGTCAACTAAAATCAACAACTATGAAAGAACTATTCGTAAAGCATAAAGTATCTGTGTTCTACAAATCATTGTTATAATTTTCTCCAGGAATAGCTAGGTGCACATGTGGCAAGACCTTGATAATTGGTAAATCCAGAAAATGCGTGTCTGAGGGTTCACAATACTAGTCTCTTTCTTTATGGGGCTTAATTTTTTTTTTTTTTAAAGTAGGCTCCACGCCAACACAGGGCTTGAACTCACAACCCTGAGATCAAGACCTGAGCTGAGATCAAGAGTCAGATGCTCAACCAACTGAGCACCAAGGCGCCCCTGGGTGTTAAAATTTTTTACCTAGCTAGGGGACATTATGCCAATCACAAGCTACTCG
This sequence comes from Mustela nigripes, assembly GCF_022355385.1. Taxonomy (NCBI): domain Eukaryota; kingdom Metazoa; phylum Chordata; class Mammalia; order Carnivora; family Mustelidae; genus Mustela; species Mustela nigripes. The sequence continues at coordinate 47,874,996 of NC_081568.1, forward strand.
GCATTAGTCCCCCTTTCAATCAAGCATAAATAGTCCAGGACAGGGAGGCACGGGAAGGATTTTTGAAAAGCAGAGTGCTGTTCTAATGTAATGGCCAATGTTTGCCCATATTTGGAACAAAAAACAAATTCAGTAAGTATTGTTTTCTTTTGTTTTCGAAGGAGAAAGTAAAGGGGAGAAGAGACAGCTGTTTCAGAACCAAGATTTCCAAACCAGTGCTCATTCCACCTCTGACTCCAGAGGAATGGAAACAAACCAACAAGCCAAAGGCATGGGCCCTAACTCCAAATAAGGATTGACAAGCCCAGGGGCCCACAGGCAGAAGCGTTCCTTTTGGAGGGAACAAAAAGGCCAAGGAAATAGGAACTTTAAACATTGGTCCTAATCTCAAGAGTGGGGATCTCCTCCTATCCCAAGGACTTCCTTGAACAAGTATCATCATTCCTGCCAGAAGACCAGAAGCAACACTTTGAGGCAAGATGGCGCCACCCATAACCCTGGCAAGAGGCTGAAGCTACATGGCATGTTTTCTTTAACCTTTTATTAAGGAAGTTTCTAAACAATGCATTAAGTCAACACTCCTTTTCACCAACTGCTTCTCATTACATCTTCTCCCAGTCCGCACAAGACCTGGCATCCTTCCGACCAGCTCCTGGTCCTGTGTTTTGCTTTTATATACCAGAGGATGTTTAGATGAGCACTGTTTACTCCTTTGACCAGCAGGGTCTTTATTTAATCCTCTTCATGCCTCTCTCCTGGCTAACTCCACAAAAATGAGTGACCTCTCTGTGCAAACAGTGCTGATTTCTTGGGGTCGGGGAGCTTAACTGTCAGGAACCTGAGGTAAGGGACCTAAAAATGGCTTACCCAAGTGTTTACAAATTTGTTCTGCAGTGTGCTGAAAAGCCCATGATGAGTATTTATTGGACTGTTAACGAAAGAAAAAGAAGGAGGAGGAGAAGGTCAAGGAAAAGAGGAAAAAGAGGAACCACCACCACCACCACCACCACCACCACCACCATTAAAGGAAATGGGGCACTATCTCTATTTCTTAAAAAAAAAATTAAAAAAATGAAAACATTGTCAGATAGCTGCCTCTCTAACAACCCATTTTTTTTTTAAAGATTTTATTTATTTATTTGCGAGAGCGAGCGAGCATGAGCACAAGCTGAGGGAGCAGCAGGCAGAGGGAAAATCTGCCTCCCCACTGAGCAGAGAGCCAAATGTGGGATTCGATCCCAGCACCATCGGATCATGACCTGAGCTGAAGGCCGACGCTTAGCCCACTGAGGCACCCGTGCATCCCTAAATACCAAATTTTGATAAATAACCATAGTGCCCATTTAACAGATCAACCTGAAGGGAGAGGCCAAAGAAAGAGGCAACAGGCATACTGTAGAGATATACTTTGTGATTAAGACAAAAGGTAAGTGAAGAAAAGGAAACTCTGGAAGATCACTGGGCCTCTGAGAATATGCTAGGAAAAAGGGGAATGGGGGACCATCCTACAACAAACAAACAAACAAACAGCACAGGGATGAAGACCACAAACCAACCTGCCCTAAATGTGTGCTTGATCCCTTTCAGACTCTGAATGAATATCCCAGTAACTTTGAAAAACCTCATCTCATGTTTCCTGGCCTCCTAAACCATAGCTCTGGCACAGTCAAGAAGGTCAGATGTTGGAAAGCCCTCCTCGATCGTAGCAGACAGCTATCACCCCAGCCTCCAGCATCCCTGCCACCTCCTTGACAGAAGACTGCCCCGATTTGCCTTGAGAAAAGTGTTCTCCTCTCACTGCATACTAACCGCAGGCACCTGGGGTCAATAGTGACAAGCCAGGACAATCAGGTCTTACTTCACCGAATTCCATGGTGGGTGACATCTGGTGAAAATGGCTGGAGCAGAATCACCCCAGTGGTGGAACCTGAAAAGGCTGCCTATGAATTCCTAGACCCTGTCCTTTTTGAGCCCTAGTACTTCAGTTTCTTTTCCCAACACATTCTATATGTTTTCCATAAAGTATCAGGATACAAATGGCAGAGTTGACTGCCACAAAAGCATTTGCTACCTTCTCTGTCCAATACTTCCCCTCAATCCACTTTTATAGAATTTGAGAAAGAGCAAAAGCAGCTCACCCAACATCACATAGTTGTATTTCGCTTCTGAACCCATCAGTCTCAATAAACAAAAGCCAGCTAAAGATCAGTGGCAGGTAATCCTAGAGTTGGCCGTTCAGACACTCCCAGGAGGCAGGGAGGGAGGAAGGACGTTTGTGCAGGCTCATCATTAACCGTTTATTGAACAGCATCATGCCATGCAAACTGCGGGGCACACAGCCCCAGCAAGACCCAATTCCTCCGTGTTTGAATTCACTCTGGGTCACCCACCAAGCAGCAGAACCTCTTCTGAGCCTCAGGCTCTGCATCTGTAAACCCATTTACTCATTCGACAAATATTGACTGAGGCCAGGGGTGTGCTGAGCACCTGCCAGGAGACTAGGGGATGTGAGTGGAACAAGCACAGGTTTTCCGTCCTCCACCCAGCACCTGCCTCTCCCATCATGAAGATCAGAGAAGCAGAAGTGGGGCAGAATAGGCCACTCAACAAATATGCCACTTTAGCACGAGGATTGGTTTGCACTGAAGGCGACTGAGAAGCAGCAGATACAAAACAAAAACAAAAACAAACAAAAAACCCAAAATCAATCCAACCAAACAAAACCACAAAACCTCTCTGTCCTCCCTCTATTTGCCTAAAAGTAGGACAAAACTTCAAAGGCGTCCCTCCTCCCCTCTCTACCAAGAAGGACAAAAGTTAATCACCAGAGACAACTTCAGCTTTTTTACTGACTAGCTTCTTCTGCCTCCCATTAGTTCCCCATATATCTACCTCTCCACATTTTACCATCTTTGGAAGCCTAACTGCTTTCCTCTGTCCTGTCATTTCTCTACAGATTTATTGTTCTTTGGGAAAGATGCTACATAAGCCTGAATTCTAACTCTTGGAGTTACTGCTCATTTTTCCCTGGGTATCTCTTACGTACACGTTAATAAACTTCTGTTTGTTTTTCTCGTTAATCTGTCTTTTGTTACAGAGTTCCCAGCCAAGAACTTAGAAAGGTAGAGGGAAAATGATTTTTCCTTTCCTACAAGGTCGGCTATGAAAGCACTTGGCAAACACCAACAGACCACACAGAAGGTGGGTATGACCATCTGGTCGCTGGAGGCCAAGTCACTGTTAAACAGCCTATCTTCCTTCCTTCCTGGAATTGCTGCAAAGCCATTAGGCAACCAGCTTCCAAGTACCCCTAACAAGCTGCCTACACATCTATGGAGGAAGGGTGCTTAAGCAACTCTGTGTGTGTGTGTGTGCGCACGCGCGTGCGCACACGTGCGCACATGTGTGTGTCCGTCCATGTGCGCGAGTGAGAGTGTGTTGAGGACAGAGAGGAAGAGTGGAGTAAAGGAATAGGAACTAAGGGTCCTTATGCAACATTTCTGCTTTCCTTCCCCCAGCCGTATTCCCCCCACCACATAACTGAAAGGCTAGTTCAGTCTTTGCACCCTTACCCAAGCCCAAATTTAGCACCAAGAACTCAAGAGATAAAGAGCTTCTAGAATACAAGAAGTCTGCTATCTCTCCCAACACTTAGATCACCTCTTTCCCTAGCATTCCAATCTCCCTTCCAAAGGAATCCCTTCCCATGACTTGCCTTTCCTTTCAGGGGAGGAGGGGGCTTGGAAAAAGAACCATGCCTGATATAATGCAGCCATTATAGCCCCTTTGGCCCATGTGGACCTCTCTCTGGGGAGACTGATGCAAGAGGAGAAAATGTGGAGGCTGCCAGTTTTCCACAAATCTGTAACCTCAGGGAGAAAGAAGGAAAGGGGGCAGTGGGGCACATGGGAGCTATGGAAAGGACTGGAAAAGAGCCATAAGTACAGAAGTCATAAAGACCCTATTTCTCCTTAAACCAGCTGAGGAAAGCCTGGCCCAGCCCCACCCACTCAATGATATCATTGTTTTAAACAAAAGCGGGTTTGAGAACCCCCAGAAAGGCCCCCAGTGAGGCCTCAGCTGCTAAACAGGCAGAGGTCTCACCAGTTCCTGGGTGATTAAGTGCTTAGAATTACAGATAAGGAGGGAAAACTATGTAAAAGCCCAAATTACAAAGATAACCAGGGCAAGGACAGACGTTGCTTCTGCCCAGCCTTTTACGGTCATGGAAAGAGAACAGGACACTACTTTACACTTAGATTTTATTTGTGGATCCCCACCATGATCCCACAAAGTTGGTGACTGGAGATTACTGTTTTCATCTAATGAGAAAACTAAAAACCTGACTGGCTTGTCTGAGGTACCAGCAGGAGCTAATGACAAACCCAGGGGCTGGCAGCCTTGTCCTGCTACCTACTCAGTCAGGACACTCAGATTGGCCCTGGAATCCATCTCCTCCCTCAGCCCAGAGTCAATGCATCTCTCAGTCTCCTTGACTCCCAGCTGTAAACTCCTCTGTAATGCATCCTCTTCTCTCCATATCAGCCAACTCTTCCCTAAATTCGACCACCATAATTTCTCACTCAGATGATAATTAAACTTTTGAATGGGTCTTAGAACTTCCCTAGTCTTGTCCCTTGGAATCCCTCCTACACTTCAGTTGAAGTAGTCCTTCTCGAATACATTTTGGGTGCTATTACTACCTAAGTTTCAAAATACTCTTTAGCTCCCCATTGCACTCAAGGTAAACCGCTAAGCCATTTAAGAACCGTTTGAGGTCCTGCAAGGATTCACCCTGATCTACCTAGCCAACTTCTTCCCTCACCTTTTCCTCCAGTCCCCTCCCTCTCTGCTCTAATCACAAAGAACTTCTTTACATCTTCACATGGTAATCTTGCTGTTAGGCCTTTGTTTCTGCCACTTGTACAGCTTGAATATGCCAACTCTATCACATCCTCCTCCCCCCAACCCTACTTCTTCCTTACTTCACTTCCTCCCAGAAGCCATCCCTTCTCTCCAGTTCAGAGTATGTTTGTTCCCCTTCCCCAGGTCCCACAATGCCCTCCACTTCCTCCACGACAGCCCTACCTTGTTCCGTAATAATTTGATTCCCTATTTCCTCCACTAAGCTCTAAGCCCCGTGACAACAGAGACTGTGTTTTGCTTACCACTGCTCTCCTGGGAACACCCATGACCTAGCCTAACACTTGCCACATGGCTGGCGCTCACAATATTTATTAAATGAAGGAAGGAAAGACAAGAAATTAAGAGTTCCCAGTGAGTAGTCTAGAGCTCAAGCCCAGTACAATAGAAACCCTCATCAGAAAAGCCAATGATTTGGGGTGCCTGGTTGGCTCAGTTGGTAGACCTTGCAATTCTTGATCTCAGGGTCATGAGTTCAAGCCCCATGTTGGGCATGGAGCTTACTTTAAGAGAAAAAAAAAAAAAAAAGAACCCGGGATTCTCTGACCCAAAGTCTCCCCACAGCTGAGTCTGATCAAGACCTACAACTTGTACCATGGTGCCCAAGGGCCCATTTATTTAGCATTCAAGGTGTCAGCTAAAGGTCTGTGTATGGCACTAAGTTCCACACAGAGAAAGAGTAAGCTCATTTTCTTAAAATCAAAGTACTTCCCGGGTGAAGTGTAAATGCAATTTCCTTCTTAGGACAGAACCCATCCAGAGGCTCCAGTATTGACCCCCTCTTCCCTTAGATTTTTCTTGGGATACTCATGCTCCATTGACCAAGCACAAAGGTTGGGGAGTGGAAATATCCTCCAATTTCTAGAGAGTCTAGATGAAGAGCCTAAATGCATCCTGGCAGCTTGGGAGAAAACAGAAGTCTTGAAAGTGGAACTTCCACACTTCTTCCAAGCCCAAAAGTACATCCTCGCATCCATCTGCATCCCGCCCACCATGCACAACTTCTTAAGAGGCTTTCTCCAATCCCTAAATTGGGAAGAAGGCACTTCTGTCTTAGGCTCACCCCTCAGTCCATGACTCTATCCACTAGTTATACCTCTATCTACTTGACTCAACCTGAATTTCCTTCTTTGGGGAGGCCTGGAGGAAAAGCTTCTTCTCATCCCATGTGTAAAAAAATACAGCCTAGGGCGCCTGGGTGGCTCAGTGGGTTAAGCCGCTGCCTTCGGCTCAGGTCATGATCTCGGGGTCCTGGGATCGAGTCCCGAATCGGGCTCTCTGCTCAGCAGGGAGCCTGCTTCCCTCTCTCTCTCTGCCTGCTTCTCCATCTACTTGTGATTTCTCTCTGTCAAATAAATAAATAAAATCTTTAAAAAAAAAAAATACAGCCTAACTTTAGAGTGTACTTCAAGCATCTTCCCTGGAAGTACCCCACCTACTTCCCTGATCACATGGTTTTACCTGAGGGAAGAGAGTCCAACTCAAAGTCAACAATAAGAGAGACTAAAAAATTGAGCTTCAAGGCACTGAAATCCTTCGGTAGCAAGATGTGGAAGGAAAAATAAAGCCCTTCCCTATTCCCTACATAATACCCTTCTGAATTAAAATGATTTGGTTAGTTGGAATACTGAATTCCTAAGAGATTATTAGCAGTACAGCTTTGGCTCCCCTTGATCCAGACCAAATATTTATATATTAATTTCTCAGTTTGAATTCCTTTCTCATTCTTCCACTCACCTCTCCTCCCTCCCTCATCCAAAGCTTCCCCTCCTTTGGACAAACCTAGAAGGTAAAATGCTAAGTGAAATAAGTCAAACAGAGAAAGACAAATAACATGTGACTTCACCTTCATGTGGAACCTAAAAGCCAAAAACAAATGAAAAGCGGAAATAGACTCATAGATAACAGGAAACAAACTTGGTTATTGGAGGAGGGGGAGCTTGAAATAGGCGAAGGGGATGAAGAGGTATAAACTTTCAGTTATAAAATAAGTCATGGGATTGCCATGCCCAGCATAGGGAATATAGTCAACGATACTATAATAACTTTGCATGGTGAGAGATAGTAACTAAATTTATCCTGGGGATCATTTCAAAATGTATAAAAATATCAAGCCAGGTACCCTGAAACTAATGGGCTACTGTACATCAATTATACTTCAATATAAAAGACAAAAAAACAGCCTCCCCACCTTGCTCCTGCAAGACAGAGCTCCAAGTGACTGTCCTTATGGAAGCTTTCTCTATCCCCACCCAGAAAGTCTCTATTCCCACCTGCCTCCTCAGCCCTGTATTTTCAACTCTGTTATTAAATTTGTAATTTGCCTTGAGTTATGCCTGCATGTTTTCTGTCTCACAGAGAGCAAACTGCCAGAGGGCAAGGATGGTGCATTTGCATATACTCCCTATAGCACATAGCGTAGGAGTTTACACCTATGTGCTCAACCAGCATTTGTTGAAATCAACCTTGGGGAATGGACCCAAGTTAGCTCTGGCTTAGCAGGCAGCAGATCCATCAACTGATGAATGAATGAACAAAATGTGGTATATCCATACAGTGGGACAATATATAACAAAAGAGAATGAAGTACTTATACATGCTATTCAACATGGACACAACTCACAAACATTACCGTAAGTGAAGAAGCCCAGTCACACACACACACACACACACACACACACACACACACACACTATAATCTCTTTTATATGAAATATCCAAAATTGGCAAATCTCGACATTAGTAGGTCAGTGGTTGCCTGTTGCTGATGGGTGTGTGGGAGAATGAGGAGTGCCTGCTCATATTAGTTTGTCAGGGTTGCCTACACGACCACAAACTGAATGGTTTAAAAAACAGATTGATTATCTCACAGTTCTGGAGGCTAGAAGTCTAAGATCAAGGGGCTGGTGAGCCATGCTTCCTCTGAAAGCACCAGGGAAGGATTTGCTCCAGGCCTCTCTCCCAGCTTCTGAGAGTCCTTGGCATGACCTCACTCTTCACACAGCCTTCTTCCTGTGCACATGTCTGTGGCCAAATCTCCTCCTTTTATAAGGACACCAGTCATGTTGGATTAGGGGCCCCCCTTTCTCAGCATGATTTCATCTTAACTGATTAAATCCACAATGATTCTATTTTCAAATAAGGTCATTCTGAGGTCCTGGGGTTAGGGCTTCAACATACAAGTCCAAGGGACACACTGAACCCATAAAACGACTAATGGCTTCTTTTCTGGAGTGATACAATGTTCAAAAACTAGAACATGTGGAGTTACACAACTCTATTAAACACTCAATTGTATACTTTGAGTGGATATTCTATCTGGCCTATGAGTTATAGATCAATAAAGCTGTTTTTAAAAATGGCAGGAGAGCTGGGTTTAAAGAGTGTCCCCAAGCTCCAAAATCAACCCATTGATGAAAGTGTATGAAAACAAGTTCTCTCCACAAGTCTAGAGGATGTAACTTGGAGAGAAGCCAAAGAAAATGTGCCTTTATCCATGTGTTCCATGTAAAGTCTCCTGATCCAGGGACTGAAACCTAAAAGGTGATTTTCTAGAAGTACCTTCCAAAGAATACAAGGGTGTTCACTTGAACACTGTTTGTTAAAAATGGAAAAGAAGAAGAAGAAGAAAAGAAACAGCTTGAATGCCCATCAATATGGGGTAATTACATTAATGGTGACATCTTTATTATTACTGAGTCTGGATGGTGGGTATATGGGGATTCACTATTTTATTCTACTTCTGTGTGCATTTGATGATTTTTCATTATAAGAAATTTTCAAAGTTAATTATGGCATACACATACAATGGAATATAAAACAGCTATTAAGAATTGTTGCATAAAAAATCATCTGTAAATTTACATGGATATGTGCCTATCATGAGCTCTCACATTCTGCTTTCTGACTGCAAAATGGTACAGCCTTTCGGGGGTAGACGCTGTGGAATGAGAGGTACAAGTGATGCAAATTTAAACCATTTTCAACATATATGCTATATGACCTTGCTACTCTATCTGTAGGTATCCATCCTACAGAGATGCTTGCAAGTGTTCTCAAAGACAAGGTGTCAGCTGATTACTGCAGCATTATTTGTAATAACAAGAAATTAGAAACCTAACTGTGCATTTATTGGGAAATTAATAAATTTCGATCGATCCATTTAGTGGCATCCTATGGCACCATTAAAAAAATGAGACAGACCTATAAATATGCTAATATGTTAAGCTATCGAAGATAAATAATAAAAAAGCCAACTATGGCAGAGCATAGAGAGCATAATCTTGTTTATTCTAAAACTCTATTACGTGTGTAATTTTTTTCCTAGTATTTTATTATCAAACTTTTCACACACTCCAAGAATTTCTTGTATAAAATTTTTTAAATGATTTGACGCCTGTCTGTGCTCTATTTCTAAGTGAAAGAAATACACACATAAAACTGAGGATACAGTATAACCCCATTTGAGTAAATTTACATGGAAACTTACAAACGGTTAAAAAAAGTAACCTAGGTAAAATGGTAAGTTCGGGGTAAATGCTCCCACACCGGAAAGCCCGTGATCGTTGTTATCTTAAGGTAAACAACCTGATGGCAAAGGGATCCTCAAACTCAAGAAATCAATCCTGACTTCCTCCAAGGGCACTGCTTCCCTTTGCTCTGACCATGGTCCATCTAAGGCCAGCTGACAGCTTCCTCCCATTCATTTCACCCCGTGCTCCTGCTGCAGGGCCGCCAGGAGAAATAAGCCTGAGACAAAAGAAAGCCATGGACATCCTTCCTGGCTACACAGGCAGCCCTGGCTGTGGGTCCCTGGAAGGAGAGAGAGCCGGAACCGGCGGACACATCCTGGCCTCCTTATCGCACAGTTCAGGGCCTTGCCAAGGGAGTAGATGGGCACTGAGTCCGCAGGCACAGAAAAGATGTACAGTTTGGCTGGCTGGAGAGCCTTGCAAAGCTGTGTTCGTGAGATACAGTGAGGTCAAACTGGCTGTAGCTGGAGAGCAGGAGGGACATTCCTCTCTCAGACCATGCGTTTTAAGGTCACCCCTTCCAAATTACATTTGGAAACCAACTCAGGGGAATTCCCTCTTACTGCGTTCTTAACTGTTTTTCCGACCCTACAACATACAAATAATAGCGACTATTTATTGCACTTTCATGGCGCACCAAGCACAGTGTACATCCTTCAGCAGCATTACGTTATCGAATTCACACAACATCCAGCGAGGTGGCCACTATCACGAGCCCCACCGAGTGGATGAGGAAACAGATTCACAGAAGTGAAGAGACTTGCCAAAGCTTACACTGCCAGTGGGTGCAAGGAGCAAGCTCCGAGTGCATACCACCCGGACGATACTACTATCCCACATTGAAGTCCGGATACTAATCAGGGCCTAGGACAGTTAGAAAAAAAGGGAAGCGGGAGGGTAGGATGGGGAAGAAATGCCAGTTCTAACAAGACAGAGCCTACTAAGCAAGAATAAGGCATCTGAAGACATCTGTCTGTTCACAGCCCCAGCTAAGAGCCTGGACTTCAGAGTCAAACAGATCTGGCTTCACATCCTGGCTCTCCCCTTCCCACGCAGGGGCCCCTGAGCAAGTCACAGTGCTCCATAACTCAAGGTCCTCATCCACCACATAAGGCCGATACAAGTACCTCTGCCTCAGAGTTGTTGTGAGGATTCACTTAGATGAACCATCTATGGACCTCAGAACAGTTCCTGCTACATAGGCAACTTCTACATGGTAATAACTACGATTACCATAATTGTTGACATCGTTATTAATATGTGACCATAATCCTCAGCAAGAAGCAACCTGAAGGCAGATGGAGCATCCGAGAACATGACCGGAACTTAGGAAATGCTGATGAGTGATAACCACACATGCTATTTCTCAATATGTTTTTCTCTTGTCACCTCATACTTGAAGATATAGCCACAGGGGCCACATGCAATGCTATGCATTACCCAGACATTTCAGAAAAGATTTGTTTTTGCTTTTGCATTAATAAAAGTTAACGTGTATTGAAACCTGCTTGTTATGTGCTGGGCATTGGACCGAGCACATCCCAAGACATTACCACTAAACCTCATGAGGTGTATTTGTTTCCTGTGGCTGCTGTCTATTAACAAAAACTCAGTGCCTTTAAACAACAGGAAATCCCGGTTCTGGCAGCCAGAAAAATGACAATAGTCCTACTCAAATCACCAGGTCAGCAAGACTGGATGCCCTCTGGGAGGTGTCACTCCTTGCCTCAGCAGGCTCCCAGGGGCTGCCTGCATCCCGTGGCTTATAGCCACATCAGTCCAGTCTCTGCCTCAATGGTCACACTGCCTCCTCCTGTCTACGATCAAGCATCCCTCTGCTCCCTCTTACAAATATAATTGTGATTTCACCGAAGACCCACGTAGATAATTCAGGATAATCTCTTCTCAAGATCTTTAACTTAATCACACTCACAAAGACTGCTTTTCGTCATATAAGGTAACATATTCTCTTGTCCCAGTGATTAGAATGTGAATATCTTGGGGAGGGCGGCCTTTTCCAACTTAGCACACTCTGCAATGAAGGTATTAATATCTAATTTCTATGCATGTGGTAGGAGATAGTAAGAGATGGGTAGAACTGAGTTTGACTCCTGGCTCTGGCTGACATTGGGTAAATTACTTAAACTCCTTCCATCTGAGTGTCCTCACATATAAAATGTGAATAACAATAACACCTCTTCGAAGGGGTGCCATGAGGATTATCTAGAACAGTACTGACGTGCCTCTGCAGTGATGGGCTCTCAGTATATGCTCCCTAAGGAGTGAGTATTATTATGAATACAGATGAAGAAATATTCAGAAGGCAGGTGACTGCCAAAGGACACCTACCCAGGAAGTGTCAGTGCCTGGAACTAAATCTGGGTCTCTCTGGTACCAAAGCCAGAACCTGTTCGACTCTATGGACTATGGAATTTCGGGCTTACATGCTCCTGGCCTTCAGAATCAACAAACCTAGGTTATTTCAATTCTAGACCCTCCCTCATACTCTGTGTGGCAAACGTACGGCTGCATCTCTTCAGAGCAGCACTTTTAATTACCGAAACTGAATTTATACAATGGCCCCTAAGACAGCAATAGCATGTCTCCAGTGGTTTGGAAATAATAAAGACCTGCTTATGAGAGAATTCGGCTGGCAAAAAGATCACCTTAGATTGGCTGGCAGTCCATACGGTCTTCAACTCCAGGGGTTCTGGACAACACAGGAAGTGCAGATGAAACCAATCTCAGCCTCCAAAGCTACAATTGGAAACTACATCTCAAACAGGACCACGAGGTGTCTCTGAGGCAAGGTGCCTAGCACAGCGCTTGGAATTTGTATCCACTTACACATTCCCTGACTCAGAGTCAACACAGCAGGGTTAACTCAGTTCCCTATGCTTGAGAAAATGTTTGAAGTAAATTCCAGACCCTCGGAGGCAGCTCTCATCAAATTCTGGTGTCCCCACCCATCCATTCAACCATTTCCTCGGCACCGGGCTCTCTGGGTTACACGATCTCCACCACAGGGAATGGGCAGCCCAGCTGCGTGCCGAGTTTGGAAAAACATTTTGAATGCTTTAGATCTGCCAAATACTCGGTGAAGGAATGATATCCTCTAATTTCTTAAGCCCTGTGTATTTTAAGTGAAATGTAATCCATATGTCTGTTGACTCATTTCAATGAGACTCCGTGAAGCATGGTTTACCAAGAGCATTGGGATAGCGCCTAAGCCTTTCTTAAGCTTCCCTTTGATCCAGGAAATTGAACTTTGCCAACAACAAATGAAGCTCCTGACAAGAGAGGGTCAAACGGAGCAGTCCTTTATCCTAGATAAGATGTTAAAGCCTACTCCCACCTCAAGAGGAGGCTGGGGAGGTGGATGCAGCAGAGAGTGCCATGGCCTGCATGTAGTCAGGATCTTCCTCTGGATCAGCTATGTATTTCCACCAGGCTTCTTTGGAAGAGAAGTGGAACACTAAGAGGTGGCAACTAATCCAGCCTGTGTCTTGCTGAAAACTCCTTTTTTGCCTGCTCTTCGTTCCTCCTCCAATCCTCCAGTATTAGAAAATTCAAATAGAATTGAGGGGAAAGGAGAAAATGAGGGCTCTGGATCACTCCCTTAGCAGTGAATGAATGCTGATTTCCCAAGTTGTCTCTTGACTTCCAGGACACCAAAAGCAGTCTGCTTCACAGTGACATCTCTGAGGGACTAATAAGAAATTAGAGCGATGAGGAGAGATGAACATCAGAAGTAACGGTGGACGCCACAATCACTGAGCCTCTAAAGGCCCAAGTTCTGCCTCGACAGTTACTGTTCTCCATGAGGTCTGGAGGTAGACGTACACACAAAAGAAAACAAATGTCCATTCTTATTAGCTAGACTCGTGCAAACAGGATCTCCCTTTTGCTAGCTGGGCTGGAGCACAATGAGTGGAATGAGTCCAAAAGAGATCTCTCCCTTTCCCAAGCCAAAATCTGAATCTTATCATCGTTTGGACTCAAGGAAGGACAGTATACCAAGGAAATTAAGAGTTCCAGAATGTGCTCAAGAGACCAGCAGAGAAAAGTGCATGGCCAAAGGTCCTCTGGGCAGAGTGCCCACTAGTTGAGCTGCTCATGTGTTTTTGAAGGTGACCTTGTAACCTAGTGATCCTGCCCTTGAGTAATGCAGTCCAATGAGCATCCTGCAAGCTGATTCAACAGCTCAGTGGGCCCTCCTTGGGAAAAAGTACATAAAGGAGAAAGGAGTGAGCCAGAGCCTACATTTCCTGGAGGTGTTCATCTACCTAGATGCTTACAGCTAAGGAAGATTCCATTTAACTTCAGCAAACAAATTTTTGTTCAGTACAGCTTCTGGGTTGATGAGGCAGTCCTCAGGGATGGGGGGAAATTATATGCAGAAACAATATTTGTGGCTTGTAGAAATAGCAGCCTATAATTTCTTCCCTGTCATTTCCTTTCTTGTGTTTATGTTGCCTAAGTGGTGAATCCTGAGCTAGGAGTTCATTCTCAACTTCAAGGTCCATGGTTTTGCAGCGTTTGCCTTTATCCCAGTGCCCTAGTTTCGAAGATGTCTCTAAACTGAATGTCTCTAAACTAAATGAAAAGCAAACTCCCTGAGGTCAGGAGTTCTATTCTATTATTCTACTGACACCATGTCCTTTAAATAGGTAGTGTGAGAAAAAGCTCTTAGAGCCCAACAGGGACAAAATCCCCATTTTATAGATGAAGAATGTTGAGTTCCAGGAGAGCCAGCTGGCATGTTGATCGTCATCATCTGTCTCTGAGTTCAGTCCTCACTCCACAAACCACACTGCCTCAACCACAAGTAAGGCTCTCCTAATAACAGCTCTGCACCAAGCTTTGCAAATTATGTGTATGTCTGTTGAGTGAAGCAACATAATACATACTTTTATTAGAGTAGAATACCTTCAGATGTACAGTTGAGTCTAGAAAAACAAGTATGGAACAAGATACATAGTATAATCTCATTTCTGCTCCTCCCTCCCCGACAAAAATAGCTGCCAGTATGCGATTGTGTTTTCTGTGTTTTCGAGTATCTGTTTGCATGTTCTCACACACGCAGCCAAGGTCCAGGGTATCCCCACCAAACTACTAACAATGGATTCTTCTTGAGGGTGGGAGACTTTCACTCTTTTACTTACCATATTTTGGTACTGCTACATGTTTTACGACATGCATGTATTTCTTTCACAGTTAAAAAATCCTGAGCAAGAAATAATAGTAGCTGCCATTCACTGAGTAGGACTGAAGCCAGGCAGCGTGCTGGCTTTCCACACACCATCTCATTTCATCCTCCCATGGTTCATGGCATGGACTATCTTTATATCCCAGAGAAGGAAACTGAGACTTAAAGATCACACACAGCTAGTAAGCTGCAGAGCTAGAATCTGAACCTAGGACTGTCAGACATGAGAGCCATATTAAGATTAGCCCTAGAACGCCACTCCTTTTCATCCGCACTCAGTAAAGCGTGTGTGTCTCCGATGCGGACGCATCCACTTATCCTGAGTTGCTTCACAGAAGGAAAAGGCTGCCGGTCGTCATGTTATCGAATTAAGACAACGTGGGGTGTCTGCTTCCTGAGCTGAGGGCCTGTTTGCTATGTGCCTGCTCTCCTGGCCCACCCCCCGCTCCTCCATCCTCACCATTCTTGGCAATCTCTTCAAGTGCGAATTCCATTAAAGGTCTGCTCACTGCTATTTTGGGCCACACATTAGCACGCCGGCTCTGACTTGATGGGAGAAGGCCAGACACCTCGGGATGATGAAAAATAAATTAGAAATGTCCTCTCCCTTCCCTCACAAGTTCCAGAAGTCTTTGCCCACAGCCGTTGCCTTGAGAGGCCCGAGAATCCAATATATGGGGAAATGCATGGGGGGGTGGTGGGGGCTGGTGAGCTGCGGAGAAAGGGAACCTTCATAACCCATCAGGGGCTTTGAACTTGTCTGTTGCCTCTTCTTGGACTTGTCTTCTCTTCGTCTTCTACACACTCACTTCCTCACCTCTTTCAGGTCTTGACTCCAATACGAATTCACCACCAAGGCCTTTCCTGACCACCGTGTTGAAAAGGCCCTCCCTCCTGACCTGTCCCCCCGCCCCCCACTGTGGTCTTGGGGCATACCACAGTTCCCTTTGTTCTTTTGTTTACTGTTCCTGACACTAGAATATAAGCTCCACAAGGGCAGAACTGTTCTGCTTACAGCCAGGTCCCCAGTAGGGACGCTGGGCCAGCAATGCTATAAATGCATAACGGACGAATAACAATGAATGAATCTGTTGAGGAAATTCGGAACCAGAGCTTGAGAAGTCACCTGGCACAGGGCCTAGCTTCCCCTCAAGTATCATGGGATTACAAAAACTTTAACGCAGCACTTTGGAAAAAATCAGAAAAGCCTCGCTCCCTGACCCCTCCCCACCCCTGAGCTGTTTTGAATCTGGACTCACAAGCACCATGAATGAACAGGCTTGGGGAAATAAACACACTAGGAAGTCGTGTGCAGTTAGAGTTCCGCTTGCTAACACATGTTCAAAAACAAAAAGCCCAATTTAGACAAAAATAGCAGGAAGCCGTCCCCCAGGGATACCTGATGAGGTCATACTGCTTGGCTCGGCTGCTTCCATTTTTGTCAAGTCTCCTGCCTTCTGCCAGCTCAAGGAGGCCAGGAACCGTATCCAGCCCCCCGCTGCTCGCTGGGAAACCAAAAGGCTGCATGGGGCAGCAGACAGTAGAACTACGGGAGGGCTCTGCTCCGGAAGCTGTCAATGTGGGACCATAAAACTCAGCACCCTGCTGCTCACTCACCACGCTCTGTCTTGAGCACACTGCCTCATTCACAGCCACCCTATGGCGGTAGCTTACTACCCTCGTTTTATAGATGAGGACACTGAGCTGACATACATCATAGCAAGCTGACCCAGGTTACACAGTTAGGAACTAAACCGGTGTTTTTTCCAGACCCAAGCCAAGAACACAAATGATCCTACTCTCAACTCTCTCAATTACTTGCTGTGCAACCTTAGACAAGTTCCTGCCTATCTCTCCCTGATTCAAAGTTCCTACGACTATCACACAAATGGCCAACAGCGTAAGACCATCGCACCCAGTGTTTTCTAAGACATCTTCCTCCTCGAACTTCCTATGACCTCTTGCACAGGTTCCAAAACGTGAGGAAAGAATGAGTCCCGGGATCCCATTTGGCCATGACATCCCCCCATCACTTGGACCGCCCAGAGGAAGCTGAAGGGTCAAGGTGTCCTCTTGAGGCCCAATAGGACAGATTAGCCACGGGTGGCAAGAGGGACATTCAGTCTGGAGCTAAAGGGCTAAACGAAAGCAGACTCCCGAGAAATCACCAAGAAGAGACCCTCGGAAGGCATTTCCTGCAGGACCAGAGGAAGACAACACAAGGAGAAATCCCAGGCAGGCAGAGTCGACACCTTCTGGGGACAGAGCCAGCCAATTCTGTTCCAGTCAATTGGGACAAAAGGAAGCCATTCTTGTGGTGGTTTCACTGTTAGGAGGAAAGCAGCAAAGATGATCGAGATGCCCAACTTTCCAGCTTCCCGGAGGCCACCATATTCTGGAGGCAGAGGAAAGATGTGGATGAAGCCAATTCCTGTCCATGCTGCTTAAGGCATGCTTTTACCACACTACCAACACGACTCACCCTCCTTTGCAAGTATCCAAAAGCCCAAATTTGGAATAATTTATGTTCTTGCCTCCTATCCAAGCTTAGCAGCCATTCCCATCCTTCTGGATACGGGAAGGTCCCTATCCATCCCTTTCTTGGCAGTGATGCGTCTGATTACTCATCTGCTTCCAGGGGACTCCAGAGGCTGCCAAGAGGAGGCAGGCAGTTCTCTGAGCCATGCAGTCTTATCTGGGAGGTCTGTGGGGCAGAACTAGTTAGTGGGAAAATACCAGAGGCCTCAGCATCCCCCAGCCAAGGAAGGAGAGTGCTCGGGTGGCCAGACAGATTGGGAATGGCCGCCGAGCAGCCATGCTTTATGTCTACTCACCTGCTCAATAACATGAATCAAGACACAACTGTGCTCGATAGCAAATCAATGTGGAAATATTTCTGAGCCAGGCAGCCACCCGAGATGAATGAGGTTAGGAAGATGGCGGAATCAGCCTGATGAAGAGACTGCTGACCATGCTCTTATCAGCAGAAGCTCAGACTTATCTGACCCAAAACACATGGAGCAGCCCGTGTTCCAAGCACGAAATCCCAGAACACTCCACCCTGCCTCTCTCTCTGCTTTCTGCTGTTTTCCTCTAATCTTCACTTCCTGCCATGCGCTGTGCTGGAGCTAGTAAGTCAGCTGCCAAAGTCCTCCATTCCATCCCTCCCTTCATCACACACACACACACACACACACACACACCCTTGTGTGCCTGCAGTGAACTCTAGGAGGCCCCGGAAATACAGTCAGAGGAAATTCAAGGAAGACGTTAAACAGTCCAGTAATTTCACAGCAAGTCAAGAGATTGTGGATATGCTGTCTTTGCAAGATACTCCCCGCAAAGGAACCACAGATTGAGGGCTTGGTGATTTCACAAACTGCTTCCTTCCAAAACAGTGGCACCTGCATCCGGCATTGACATGGAAGTGAATTGTTTCATTATGGATAAATGAGGAGTCCACTTACTCATTCTTCTCGAGGTCCAAGATGAATTCTCGCCCCTCGGCCTTTATCCTGAGCTCAGCTCTGTGTGGATGCTGAAACCAACAACAAAAGAATGTCAGTTCCTAAAAGCGGGGGACGAGGCTCCCTGGAACAGGCACAGGATCCAGCACAGTGCTCTGACATTGATCCACAGGAAGTGAACGAAAAAGGGTCAATTGCATTTCCAGCCCAAACATGAAATGACTTCAACCCCCGAAGGACCGGGTTCCCCTCCCCCATCTGCCTCCTCCTCACACACAAAGGAAAGGAACTCCAGGCTGAACTATGATGTAAGTGCTTCCATGCAGGTCTGATCAAGGCACACACTCGACGATCTTGGACTGTCAATTTTCTGTGCAGTCAGATCTGGATTCCAGGGCTGGCTTTCACACTCCAGGTACGTGAAGCTGGGCATGCTACTGAACCACCCTACCACTCAGCTTCCTTATTTGTAAAACAGATAATAACAGTCAGCCTTTTGGGAATCTTGTACCAACTAAGCGACATAGCAAATGTAAATAATTTGTCACAGAGCTGGCGCAGAGAAAACCACTGATTCTTGTTGGGTATTATCAAAAATACCAGGAGACCACTCTTCCAAGTGAGTTCTATTTTATTTCATTTTGGTTCTCAGTTTCATTTCGGGTCTCAGTTTCCCAACCATTTCAGAGGAGACAGCTGGGAGAAGATACATTTTACACATGAGAAAAACTTATAGATGGCCAAAGAGCAGCACACCCAGAAGAGATCACATAAGATATCATACAGATGGCTCATAAGCACAAAAAACGTGTTCAACATCAGTGGTAACTGCTCCCCACCGAAAAGGAAAAATTTTTAAAGATACCTTAAAAAAAAAAAAAAACAGTGACAGAGATTTTTAAAAACCCATAAGTCACAATGAGCACACTGAAAAATAGGCACTCTCATACCCTACCAGTAAGAATTTAAATTGATACCAACTCAGTGGAAAATAATTTGACAGATGGACAAGAGTTTTTAAATGTTTAGACAAAACTCTGTCCGAAGAGAACAAACGGAAACAGGCAAAGGTTTATATACAGGGATCCTCATTACTTATAATAATGGCTAATGAAGTATAATTTGAATGTCCAAAAAATAGAAGAATAGTTAAATAAATGATGACCAATCATATGACAAAGTACTCTACAGTCATTAAAAACAATGACTTGAAATAATTTTTAAACTATCAAGAAAGTAGACATGATAATTATTAAACACACAGAGGCTCAAAACAACACTATATATTTTATTTAAATATACTTTTATAGAACAAAATAAATCAAAACATTACCACAGTGACCTCTCAGCAGTAGTACCATGGGTTAATTTTATTTTCTTTGTGGATATTTCCATGTTTTTAGAATTGCTTTGATATTTTAAGTAAGGGACTTTTCATCTATTTTTACCTTACTATTGTGGAAAATTATATAACAAATGAATCATTGAACACTACAACAAAGACTTGATGTACTATATGCTGGCTAACTGAACATTAAAAAATTAAAAATTAAAAAAATGTTTAAAAATTTAAAAAAAGGAAAAAAATTTCAAGTCATAACAAACTTCCATGCTTCAACAGTTCAGCTTGAGGTGGCTGAGCTTATTTCGAAGATAAAGTTATTTATATAAATAAATAAAATCTTTAAAATGAGATACTTACATTTTTAAGCATATTAAAAACAGGCTCAATTCTTTGGTGTGTTTTAAATACACACCAAAGGAACTTGGGACCAAGGAACTAATAAATTCCTGAAGTTGACCCCAAAGCTTAGTTTTAGCATTGGAGAAAGTGGGTCCACTGCTTTGCCACCCCTGGTTGGGGACCTTCCTCTTCCAAGCACATTCCTCTTTTTATTTGCCCCAAACTGCACTTCCCTTTAGGGTCCTAGGCACTGGGCATCCCTGAAACATCAGGCCACCAAGGGCTCCAACGAGATCTGAACATTCTGATCCAGGAAGCTTGGGCAACCCTGTCCTTTACTATTTTTGTATGAATTCATCCTACCGACTTCTCTTAAAAAAGGACATTTCAAAACCACGGGGAGAGGAAGTTAGGTGGTTGTTTGCCCAATAACTTTCACTAAGGGATCCACATCCCTGTCTCTAATGCCCTGATTCAGCTCCGATAACTGCTATTCTGGTTGCTGAGGCTTTGCCACTTTATGCCAGATATTCCAGAAGACGGACCCTGTCCAGTCACATTAAGCATCAGGGACACAGTCGCAAGTGGGCATCTGAGGAAGAGTACACAGCAACAGAACTGCAGCAATTCCCTTATGCAAGCGTGACAGTCCACACAGAAAAGGAAAGTTGACATCAAATCAAACACTGTCACCTCTCCTCCAAAGAGACACAAGCTGCAACATGAGTACAAATGCCTACAAGTGGGTAATCCAAAAATATTTCTCTCTGGTGTGGAAGATGCTCAGACAGTAATATTTAAAATATGTTGTCCCTTGTTTGCAAGGGACATTTCAAGCAAAACAATGAAACAGTTCTATCAGGATCTATGGATCTCCCCTGCTGAGCTTTTCCCTTGCAATTCCACGCTGTGCTAGGAAGAGGCAAGCTCACCTCTCCTAGGAGGTGGAGGGAGCCGAACCGCTGGTTATACTTCCCGTGAAAGGTTAAAATCCTTTCTCTTTAGAGGTAAATTAAATAGATCTTCAGCTTCATAGGGTATCAGAAACCTGTCCTGTGTATGTGCACCTGCCACTTAAGATCTAGTACAATACTTACTATACAGTGAGTGTTCAATTAATGCTTGGTGAATTAATTAATTACAGAAATGAGAATAAAAGGCCTGACTGAAGTCTACCTTCTGTAGCCTCTCTGACATTCATTCATTTGTTCATTCAACAAGTACTTCTGGCACCAGGCACTGTGCTGACTATTCCTACAAAGTACAATGACCCAGATTCTGGGCAGAGAATGGCTAGGAATAAAGACAGGATCTGGAGCTCCACTTTGTTTCTCAGGCCCTTCCTGAGGATGCCAGGCATCCCACATCTGGAAGGAACAAAGAACCTCTACAGAAAGTATTGGATCCATTCCTCAAGCAATAACAGATATGTTGGACTATCCAAGATCCTAATTTTTAAAAATAACCTGCTCTAGGAAGGCCATCCATCAATCTGTCTAGATTCTTCCTGAAGCTATTTTCAGTCTTTCCTACTTTTTGATGAAATAAGGTCCACGCATTTATTGTCTTTAGGATAAAATGTTACTTTCATTTCTCCCAAATTTTTTGCTGGAAATTCCCTTAATAAATTCAAATGGAAGCATTATGGACATGTGTGTATTACCCTAGCCATAACTTCAAGGATTCCAGGCATTTGTCCTCTCCATTTCTGACATTTTCCTGACACAGTTCTCTCTCCATTTTCTTCTACTATAATCTTGCTTTTTTTATATGCTGCCCAATAAATCATGGTCCTTTTGAGCCCTAAAGGACCTTATTAACTATCGCTTCTCCCCAGCCCTCTTTATTGCTATCCCCTAGAATCCCTATTTTATAAATGAGGAATTAGAAGTTCAGAAAGAGGAAGGTCCCATAGCTGGTTTCTGGCACACAGCAATTGTCCTCCTTCCGAGCTCTTTCACGTCTCCCTTGAACTGTAAAGACCAGAACCACAAAGAATATCCTGGATGTACAGGTCCTCTTTGCATAATAGGTTAATGTTTTCTGTCTTGTTCCCAATCCCCATGATAAAGCTGGTGCATTTTCCTGGTGTCACGGCCCAAGGACACTATTGCATTTTAAGATATATCCCCCAGTACAAGATCCCTCTGTTGTCTCTTAAAAATAGCTTGAATTATTATTTTTCTCTCCAAGTACATTATCTCATCAATAAAGTAAAGCATGTATTATATAAAGCAAAGATAACAGTGACAATATTTAATCAATTCTATTTGAGAGCTGGTGATTTTTGTGACATGTATTTGCACTTAGCTTGTGTCAGCATTAATAATTTTCATTTCCTCAACTAATAGCATTTGGAAGTGTTCTAGAAGTTTGTCACACAATGAAGGAAAGTCCCATCTGGGATTTTCAAAACCAATGCACAGGGAGGACAGAGTAGGCTTGAAACAGAACTAATAGCAATGACTAGCCTTCCAGGAAAGTTAAGAAGGGGGCCCCACATGTCACAGAATGGACTTGTCAGCTCCTGCCTCTGAAAATGAGATATTTTGTGTCTTACCTTTTCTTTGGTGGGGCTTCCTGCAGTCTTCCACTGAGGTATTATTCGTTCATGCTGTAGCTGGGGGCTGCCTTCCCCACTTCCTCCTGCCAAAACAGGATGCACAAGCATTGGCATTTCAGAATTCTGCACCCCAGCTAAGCTAAGCATGCATTGCCGACTGGAACAACCCCCTTCCTGGGTCACTAGACTACCTGCTGGGTGCCAGGCTCTTGGCACTTACTGTGATTCAGGCACTGTTAGCTGTTGGCCATATAGTGGTAAACAAGGAAAACAAAGTCTCTGTAATCCTCACAGTTTACCTTCTAGAGGTGGGAGATGCACAATACACAAATATTCTCAAATGGCCAGTGGGGTCATGGAATAAAGAGACACCGAAGAGGAGGTGCCTCTTTTAGACTGGCCGGTGAGCAAAGATGGCATTTGAGACCTGAGAGACAGGAAGAAGGCAGCCATGAAAAGACCTGGGGGAAGAGTGCCCCCAGGGAGAACGACCAGCAAGGGCAATGGTCCTGCCTAGTGGAAGGTGACTTGGCCCGTTTAAGGAACATGCAGAAGGCAGAGCTAGCTAGAATCTAGCAAGTGAACAGGGAAGCTGGTAGGAGACACGGTCAGCAAAACAGCCATGGTTCTGAGATCCCAGAGGCCATGGCAAGTGTCTGGATTTTATTATAAATAGTCTTGGAAGACACTGGAGGGTTTAGACACAGAGCAATATGATCTGTATTCAGGTTTTTAAAAACTCATTCGTCCTGCTGGGTGGAGATGGAGGGTACACTGGGGGAGGGGTGGGCATAAGAATAGAAGCAAGAAGACAAGTCTGGAGACCTGATGAGAGATGACGGTGGCTCAGACTAAAATGAGCTCAGTAAAGAGGAATGAAGTGGTCAGATTCTGGGTATGTTCTGGAAATCAGGCCCATGGGTTTTTCCTCCTGAGCTGCAGTTTGCTCATCTGTCATATGAAGACAGTGATACCAGCCTGCCTATTCACAGCAGTACTGGACAGAGTCACCATGAAACTGCTCACACATCCACAAAGCATCATCACACTACCCTGAGCTTCCTAACGGCAAGTCTGCCTTTGTAGATCACTTCTTACTTTCTTAATCACTATCAATCAACCTTTGTCATCCTCAAGACAAGACAGGTAGCAGGACTTCTATTTTCCAAGAAAGGTGACCTGAAACTTGTTTGGGGAAAAACTTGTTCTACATACCGCCGACCTCAAATTACTTTTTGCAGATCCCCTTAATAAAGCAGTAATTCCCCAAGACCTAGACAAATTAGCCTTCACAAGAAGGGACCAAATCCATAGGACTCCCAGGGTAGGAGTGAGGATTTCAAAATCTGTTCTTTTTTTTTTTTTTTTAATTTTTTTAAATTAACATATAATGTATTATTAGCCTCAGGGGTACAGGTCTGTGAATCACCAGGTTTACACACTTCACAGCACTCACCATAGCACAGACCTTCCCCAATGCAAAATCTATTCTCTCTAAACCAACCACATTGATCACATAGAATACAATAAGTGGCATGAAAGCCGGCCACAGTTGTGCTGGTAAAATGGCAGGACTATGAGTGATTAATGTTCCTTGCAGATTACTGATAGGATGTATTCTCAGTCAAAATACATCTGAAAAATAATCCCATTAGACAAGGGTTAGTTCCATCGTACTAGTAAAAATCAGAAGCAATGTACTCATTTATTCATAATGTGTTTTCTGAATGCTTAACTAGCTACCAAGTACTACGCTAGGTGCTTGATATTCATGGGGGAACAGAGAGGCATATTCCTGCTCTGCTGGCTCTGGTAAGTCTAGATTCTTTGCAATAAAAAGGAATTATATGATATTTAATGGAATGTTTAAAGGAATGAAATTATCTTTATGATTGCCAAAAAAGTACGGAGAGCAAGGCCAAGTGATAGAGGCACACAGTACATCTTAAGAAAAATTGTTCAAAACTAGCAAATGAGGCAAAAAGCAAGCAGGATTGTCCTTTCAATGTCACATTGGAGCACTGTTTAACAGGCCCTCCCACTGATCACCACATTTTTCTAGGGGAATACCCCTTGGTTTGACTTTTTAAATTTACAACAAATCAAAAAACCATACTCTGTGAAGTTACATGTTAGCTGTAGATTTTTGTCTAGTAGAGATGCAAATGACTTCCATATTATAGAAAGAGAACTAAGAATTAAGGTCCCTTGACCCTATGGGGGCACTGACCACTTTGTATCTGTCCCAGCACGCGACTTCAACCTTTTCTCAGATGCTTGTACCACCCATTCTTCTCGAGCTTTGCACCAGCTTTACCATTCTACTCACCACCTCCTTAATGAATTGAAGGAATGTCTTCCTCCCATTCATCCTATATTTGTATGTTATGTTTTTAACTTTTTGAAAATTACACTTCTGCGACTTCTTGATGTAATCTACAGTCATTAAAATCATGTTTTTGGAGAATGTAACGTTGTGGGCTCATAATGTGAAATGGAGAATGCAAGGCACAAAACTGTACATATGGTATGGTTCCAGTTTTATCGATATATATTTATAGGAACACACACACCAAGACTGGGGAGGAAAAGCAGCAGAAAGAGAAGCCAAAAGCAGAAAAACAGTGAAAACAGAGAAAAGGAAGCCAGGGAGGGGACCGGCTGTTTTCTGCTTGCTCTGGGTCTCCCGGACCCCCACCACCTCCAGGGGCGCACAACGTGGGAACAAAGCCCGGACTCCCAGGCTGCGCGACCGCGGGGAAGCAGCCCCGCGGACTTGCAGGGGGCGACTCCCAGCTCCTCGGGCCCCCGAGCCCACCCGCCTCCATCCTCCGCCAAACCCCCTCCCCGTACCCCGCCACTTACTTCTGGTCCACCCCGGCAGGGCGAGCGCCAGCAGGCAGAGCCGGACGGCGCCCACGCCCCCGGGCATGGTGGCAGCGGCCCCTCGCGCGCTCCGCGTTCACAAGCACGCGGCCATGCCAGCCCCCCGGCCAGGCGGCGGCGCGTCTGGAGCCCACTGCTAGCCCAGCGCCTCCCAGCCCGGCTCCCAGCCATCAGCAGCGACGCTCCGCCCTCAGCTCCGCAGGGCTCCGCCGCGGGGTGGAGGAGGGGACGCGCCCGCCAGGATGGGGGCGGGAGGGACCGCCGGGAAGGAGCCCGGAGGACCCCTGGGAGCCGGGTCGACTCAGGTGATGGGGAGCAGCGGAGGGAGGGTGCGAGCCCGCGGAGGGGCAGGCTTCACGGTGGGCGCGGCCTGGGGAGGGTCGGAGGCTCGGGCTTCTAGGAGTTAAACTGGACCCCTCTCTGCCCTGGGGGCCGTTTCCTCTGTCCCGCACTGTGCTAGACGTCTTGGGTGACACCCAGAGGCTGCTCACCCAGCACCGTGCCTCAGAGGCCGCTACTCTTGGAGGCAGGCTCTGAAAGAGTTAACAGAACCACCAGGCACAAAGAGCTAAGTGCTATATGGAGTTGTTTTCTTAGCAAGACACAAATCAAGGAGCCAGTCCTCTGCCTGGGAGGAGGAGGGTAGTGGAGAGAGGATTCCCAGTGGAGAAGACAGCTGCGCTCTGGAGGAAAAGAAATGGAGCATCAGGCAGAGAAAACGGAGTAGACAAATACACTAGGGCGGCAAAGCCTAGGGGCTGTATTGAGGGGGGGGGAGACAAAATTAGGTAAAGTTAGGATTTAGGGCTTTGGAGGGAAATGAAAGGAGATGGAGCCTGAAAATAATAATAAGGATCTTACTTACTGAGGACTTAACTATCTGCTAGAATAAGGCAGGGGTGGGGGAGGCAACTAAGATGGATACAGCCTTTTCTAAGTGCCAGGAACTGTCCTTGGCACTTTGCATACATTAACTTAACTAATTAATGAATCTAGGAAAAGAACTACCTTTATTGTCCGTTAAAATGTGCTGGGGACTCCGGATACATCATCTCTTAATTAACCCAGTAATCCCTGGGGTAGGTACTATTATTCTGTTTTAGAGATGAGAAAACCAAACTTGTGCGAGGTCACACAACTAATGTCAGAGTCTAGATTTGAGGCCACATCTGTATAACTTCAGAGCCTGATGCAGCACACTTTAGTTTACAGATGGATAATGATAATCAGAGAGAAGTGGCTTGCCTAAGATCCCTTAGCAAGTTTTGGCCAAGCCTGGTTCTAGGAAACCAAGCTTCAGACCTCTTGTCGTCTGTTTCTTTCACTGAGCCTCTTTCTTCAAACCCAGGTTTGCACAAGTCAACAAAATACTGTGTATTGGGATGGACAAGACACTCCTGAAGATGATGACTAGGTAGGTTGGTCTGTCAAAACCACTGGGCACCCAGGGGATAAATAAAAGATATGGTCTTGCCATTGATGTATTTAGACGCTGGATTAGTCTGCTTGAGCTGCCATAACAAAATACCACAGACTAGGGGGCTGAAACAGCAGAACTTATTTTTTCACAGTTCCAGGAGGCTAGAAGTGCAAGATCAAGGTGCTAGCTCTTCTCTCTGCCTCTTCTTAGAAGGGCACTAATTCCGTCAGGTCAGAGCCCCACCCTTATAACCTCATTTAATCTTTATTACCTCAGTATAGGCCCATTGCCAAAAACAGTCACCGCGCGGGGTAGGGCTCCACCATGTGAATTGGAGGGAGACCCAGTCCATAACATTTTCCTTTGACCCCACCCCCTAAAATTCATATGCTCATTGTATAGAAAATATATTTATGCTATCCCAACAGCCCCCAAAGTCTTAACCCATTCTAGCATCAATTCCAAGTCCAAAATCTCATCTAAATATCACCTAAATCAGATACGGATGCAGTTTCAAGCATGATTTATCCTGAGGCAAAATGCCTTTCTACCTGGACACCAGATGACTTATGTGTTTCCAAAATATAGGTATAAGATAGACATTCCCATTCCAAGAGGGAGAAATCAGAAAGAGGGAAGGGGTGACAGGTTCCAGACAAATCCCCCAAAACCTAGCAAGGCAAATTCCACCAGATCTTAAACCTGTAGAATAATCCTTTAGCTGAATTTTCGGCCACCCAGGGCCCACTGGGGCAGTATTATCATCCCTCTGCCCTAGGCAGTAGCCCCACCTCCTCGACTCTGGGCAGCAACCCCATCCCTGTGGCTTTTTGGTGCAGCCCTGCATCTGAAGCACATGGCAGGGATGGTCCAGCTCCCTGAAACCAAGAGTAGGCCTTACCCTCTGAACCTGAGAAGGAAATAGCCTTGCCCTCTGGACTGAGTGCCCCAGGCATATAGTGGGAATGGTAGCCCTGATGATCTCTGAATCTCCTTCCAGCTCATTCTTCCTGTCTCTTGAAGAATAAAGCATATTCACTGCCAAATAGCTCAGCCATCCTGTACTATAGAATCCTGGAAGTGCAAGAGCCTTCTTTATTTTTGTCCCTTCTTTGTTCCCTTTGGTCCAAAGTGGCAGTGTCTCTTGCTAGTAACCTCTCATCTCTATTACCGGTTTCTGCTGAGATGTCTGATGAACTGCATGGGGGGTCTCCTTCTAGAGTTGTTGGCCAGGCACACCCTTGGTGTCCTCCCTAAGACATGCATTCTTAGTTGCTTTTGTTTATTTGTTTTGTGTTTTTTGTTGTTGTTGTTTGGTTTTTGCCACATGGGTGGGCTAAGAATTTTCCAAATATTCAAATTCTGTTTCCTTTTTTGCTTAGCAGTCCCTTCCATTTATCCCTCTCCTCTCGTGTTTTATTATAAACTACAAGGAGAAATCAGGCCGCACCTTCAACACTTCGCTTAAAAATCTCTTTAGCTAAATATCCAAGTTCATCGCTTGCAATTTCCACTTTCCATAAAACACTGCAACATGGTTCAGCCAAGTTCTTTGCCACTTTGCAGTTAGGATCACCTTTCTGCCAGTTTCCATTTCCATGTTCTGCAATTCCATGTGACACCTCACTACAATTCTACGCCTTTAAGGTTCACAGTTCTACCAACATTCTGTCCATGATGATGTGTGTCTTCTCTAAAATAATAGATGCTTTCTTTAACAGTTCTTCTCTTTTCTTCCTTATCCCTAACCAGAACTATCTTTAACACTTGATTTCTACCAACAGTCCCTTTAAGGCCATCTAGGTGTTTTTCCTAACATGTACCCCAAATTTTATCCAGCCTCTGCCTATTACCCAGTTCCAAAAACACTTCCACATTTTTAGGCATTTGTTACAGCAATAAACCCCCCACCACAACCAACGTCTTGGTACCAAAATCTGTATTAGTCTGCTAAGGCTGCCATAACAGAAAACCACAGACTGGGTGCTTAAACAACAGAAATGTATTCTCACAGTTCTGGAGGCTGAAATTCCAAGATCAAGGTGTTGGCAGGGTTGATTTCTAATGAGGCCTCTCTTCCTGGCTTGTAGACAGCCACCTTCTGCTGTGCCCTCTTGTGGCCTCTTCTCTGTGTATGTGCAGAAAGAGAGAGAGAGAGCTCTGGTCTTCCTCTTCTTATAAGGACACTAATCCTACCAGATCAGGGTCCCATCCTATGACTTCATTTAATCTTTTTTACATCCTTATAGGTCCTGTCTCCAAATATAGTCACATCGCAGGTTAGGGCTTCAACGTATGGATGGGGCATTGCGGGGGAGGGAGGTGGATACATAATTCACTCCATAACAGGGGCTTTTACCTTAGAACCATGAGACGAGAATTCTAGCCCCAGCTCTCTCCAACAAGCTTTGTGACTTTGGGTAAGTCACTTCTTTCTGGGCCTGAGTTTCTAACCAATGACCTGGGAATGGTAATGGTTGTCCCAACCCATTTCACCCAGAAGCTGTGAGAAGATATTGAAGTAATTAATGGCAGTGAAAGTGCTCTGCCTGGTGAAAAACACAGGTGCCAAGTCTCACTGATTCTATGGACAATATACTTGCAAAAGGCATACAAACTCCGTACCTGAAATTTGCTTCCATTTGGTGGCATTCAGGGAACAATATTTAATCAGCATGTGCCCCTGAAAATTGAGCAGTAGCTCCCAAGAGAAAAGGTCACGTAGTTACTGCACTGACCAAGTACTGAGAGAGCTCCCAGTTCTGTGTCTCATCCAACCCCTCCATACTTACACAGACACAAACATACAAACAACTTTTGACCCCGTAGAAGCCTTTCCATTTGTTTGTAAAGAATATATTTGTTGTTTTTAAAGAATACTACATCTCTGTGTAATCTTTAAAATATTCTTGACATTTAACCTAGTAATTACATTTCTGGGAAACTTATCCTAAAAAAGTAATCTACAAGATTTATGGACCAGAATGTTAATAGTGGTGTTATTTATAATAGTGAGAATATTGGAAATGACCTAAATATGCAACTGTGAAGGAGCGGTTAATAAATTGTAGAATATCTATATGATGGATTATTATATATCCATTTAAAATAATGTTTATGAAGGGTTCATGCTCTGATTTTAAGTGAAAAAAATAAAGCAGGGTCCAAAATTACATTTATGTATGATCTCAGCTATATAAATAAAAGACTTTTTTTTTTAAAAAAAGACTAGAAGGAAATGTGCCAAAATGTTAGCAATATTTACCTCTGGGTGGTGAAACTATGAATGAATGAAGCTTTTTTTGTTTAAGTTGGTATCTTGGGTTTTGTTTGTCTTTTTTTTTTCTTTTCCATGTTTTATAATAATTCCATATTACTTTATTAAAGGGAGAGTGTGGGCAAATAGCAAGCACAGGAAAGCATCCCAAGAGGAATCACAGTTTACCCTGGTGTCTTACACAGAGTTTTGCATGCTTGACTCTTCCCTCTGATGTTAGGGAATCTGAGGTAGAGTTAGAACAACCAGTTCCCAATTTGGGGAGTTCAGGTGAGCAGGTCACTGTTCCTCTCTAGCTCCAGTATTCGGTCATGGTTAGGAGGTGGCCGTCACACCAGCGTTTAATTCCCGTTGCTATTCTCTACAGTTGAGTGACCAGGGATAAATAAACTTTTCTATAATGGCTCTTAGTTCATAGGGTTTTTGTGAGGTTTAAATGGGTGCTTAGAATAACACCTCTCACAAAGTAAGCAGTCCATTAAATACTAGCTTTTGTTATCCTTATTCTACTGCTATTAAGTATGGGATAAGGAGTGTATTCCTAATGCTTAGCTTGTCCTTTTAATTGTGTAATGTGTGAAGAGTCTAATTATATGCTTGTTCTTTAATTATTATCAAAGATAATGATTATGTTATACCGTAATTTTCTTTTTCTTACCCCACTCCCACTATGTTGTGAATCCTTTGTGAATAGGAGATGCCCTGACTCCTTTCTCATCCCCCTGGCATTTGGAAAGCACAATAAATGTTTAATTAAATAAATTATAAGTTAAATAATTAATAATTATTGTTTCATTCTGGCTCAGAACTCTTCCAAGTTGCTCTTAGGAGAATTGTCTCCATTGGCCCTTACTATGGTACTAATGTTGACCCAGTGATAACTTTGCTTTGTAAACCATTTCCTCGGCAACTAGCTCCTTTTAAAAGTCTGGTTTATTTGAGTATAATTTACATATGTTAACATTCTCCAATTTTTTAGTGTACACGACTATGAGTTTTGACAAATACATACAATCAAATCACCACTTCCACAATAAGGATCTCCAAAAACTTCCCTCCGGTTTCCTGTCACTCCCAATCACTAACAGTTACTGATCTGCTTCATGCCCTTATAGCATTGCCTTTTCCAGAATATTATATAAATGGGACTATTCAAAATTTAGCTTGAGTCTGGCTTCTTTCATTCATTAAAACGTATTTAAGATTCATCCATGCTGTTGCATGTATCAGTAGTTCCCATCTTCTTATTATTCAGTAGTATTCCCTTGTGTGAATGTACCGCATTTCCTTTCGCCACTCACCAGTTGAAGGACGTTGGGTGTTTCTAGTTCTTGACAACTGTGAATAAAATCACTAGAAATACTCAAAATTTATGTGAACGTAAGTTTTCATTTCTCTAGGGTAAATAATTAGGGGTGAATGTGCTAGGTCTTGTGGTTAAATATATGTTTCCTTTCATAAGAAACTACACAAAGTATTTTTCAAAGTGGTTGTACAGTTTTGCATTCTCACCAGAAATATAAGAGAGTTCCAGGTGATCTGCATCCTCATCAGAACTTGGTATCATCATTTCTTTCAATTTTAGCCATTTTAGTAAATGTGTATTTTCCCAGCAATGCTCTTGTAATTCAAATACTCTGTGATGGAACAAGGTTAGGATTCTTGGATCCATTCTGACAGAATGAATTAAAGCCTAATGAGGTCTTTTACTCAAGTCCCTTGGTTATGTTCAAGATTTTAGTCTTTAATTCCTTTTTTTGACCCCAGTAATCCACAAGAGAAGCAAAGCCTCCCAACCCCTAGGAAACCTATAAAACTCTTGGAATCACTCATTCAGTAGCATTTCTTGAGCACTTATTACGTGCCTAGCATTTGCTAAAATCTGCAAATACAAAGATTTCTAAGACAAGGTTTTCACTATAATAATTAGGGTAGGGAGGGGTCAGGGAAAAGAGAGATGGGAGTAGGATTGGGCAGTAAATGAAATGACAGTTACAGAGAATGGTCGAGTTTCTTAATGTATGTCTTGGGTCCTTTGATTTCTCAACAACAGGTGCCGTCCCTAGGATTGTGGATAATAATAATAATAATCATGATCATGTATTGAGCACCTCAACTGGTAGCAAGCTCAGTGCCTATATTATCTCCTTGAGTGATAATAGTCCCATAAGAGATATAAGGTCAAACTACATGGAATTGTTGATTTTGTAGGTCAGAATGGGTCAAACTTTGGCAATGTAATATGTCCACCTAATAATAGTAGTTACGATCGATTGCACAAGGCTTACCATGTGCCAGGTGCATTATCGCATTTTATCCTTGGGACAACCCTTCACCATAAGTACAACTGATGTTCGTACTTTGAAGCTAGAGGTGGGTGGCAACAGAAGCCATGTTCATGCACTTACTAGATTGGAGAAACACCCAAATTCAAACTGAAATATGAGGAGCTTCAGAGCCCCTGAAGCCATTATGGTCTGTAACCACTATGCTGCTGTGGTATTATTACAGATGAGCCCACTGCGGCTTGACAAAGTGAGGTTGCCTGAAGTGACTGTGGGATCTACCATGCCCGAGTTCACAGGGCACCCCAGTTTCAACCTCCTGGCCACATTGCCTTTTTTCCTCATCTCCTCCTTGTCGCTCCGGAAACTGGGCTGAATTCAGGCCCTTCTGAGAAGAACAGGGTGGTGGTAACTCCACAGCTGGCAGAACAGCCAGGAAAAAGGTTTTGATATTTTTTTTGATACAGGACCCTAAAGAAAATATATTTTTCGAATTAATGAACTTTATTTTTCAGAGAAGTTAGAGGTTCACAACAAAATGGAACAGAAAGCATAAAGAATTCACTATACTTCCCTTCCCCCCCAACACACAACCTATGCTACTTTTGACATCCCCCACCAGAGTAGTACCTTTGTTACGACTGATAAAATGAGCCTACACTGATAACATCATTATCTACCAAAAGTATCTGGTTTACACTCTTGGTGTTACACACTTTATGGGTTTTGGCAAATGTGTAATGATGTGTATCTACCATTATAAATATCACACAGAGTAGTTTTGCTACCTTAAAAATCCTCTGTGATCTGCCTATTCATCTCTCACCCCAAAGCCCAAACTGCCTGTCATGGATCTTTTTACTGTCTCTCTAGTTCTGCCTTTTCTGGAGTGTTGAATAGTTGGAATCATACGATATATGGCCTTTTTGATTGGCTTCTTTCACTTGGCACTATCCAGTTAAGATCCCTTAATGTCTTTTCATAGCTTGTTAGCTACTTTCTTTTGATCACTGAACAATATTCTCTGTTGTTTTGATATAGCAGAGTTTATTTACCTAAAGGACATCTTGGTTGCTTTCCAGTTCAGGGCAATTATGAATAAATACGCTATATATAACATATGCAGGTTTTTGTGTGGACATAAGTTTGCAATTCATTTCCAGGAGCGTGATTGTTAGATTGTATGTTAAGACTATGTTTAGTTTTAAAAATAAAAATAAATTAAAAAAGAGTATGTTTAGTTTTGTAAGAAACTGTCAAACTGTCTTTCAAAGTGGTGGTACATTCTTAGCAGTAATGAAGAGAGTCCCTGTTTCTCCATATTATTGTCACCACTTGGTGTTCAGTGTTTTGGATTTTAGCCATTCTAATAGGTGTGTAGTGGTATCTCATTTTAATTTGTGATTTCCCAACAAAATATGATGTCAAAGCCCTTTTCATGTATTTATTAGCCATCTGTATATCTTCTTTAATGAGGTGTCTGTTAAAAATCTGGCCCATTTTTTAATCAAGCTGTTTATTTTCTTATTGTTGAATTTTAAGTGTTCTTTGTATACTTTGTTTAAAAAAAAATTTTTTTTTTTCATTTGAGAGTGAGAGATAGAGCATGAGCAGCAGGGGGAGAAGCAGAGCGAAAGGCAGGGAGAGAAGAAACAGCAGAATCCCCACTGAGTGGGAAGCCTGACGTGAGGCTTGATCCCAGGATTCTGAGATCATGACTTGAGCTGAAAGCAGATGCTTAACCAACTGAGTCACTCAGGCACTTCTGTTTTGGATAACAGTCTATTACCAAATGTCTTTTGCAAATATTGTCTGTGGCTTATCTTTACATTCTAATGATATTGTCTTTCACAGAGGGGAAGTTTTTCATTTTAATGAGGTCCAGTTTATCCATTATTTTTTTCATGGATTGTGCCTTTGGTGTTATATTTAAAAAGTCACTGCATACCCAAGGACATCTAGGTTTTTCCTATCTTACCCTCCATTCTGTGATCCATTTTTAGCTAATATTTGTGAGGAATTGCTGAGGATTGGCAACCTAAGGAATGTGAGGCTTTTATCTAAAGTCCTTTTTTTTTTTTTTTAATATTGTTGTCCATTTGTTCTAGTGTCATTTGTGGAAAGGAAAAACCTTTGCTCTATTGTATTGCACTTTGTTCTTTCTCAAAGATTAGTTAATTATATTTATGTGGGTCATTTCTGGGAACTTTATTCTGTTCCATTGGTTTATTTGTCTATTCCTTTGCCAATACCATTACTGTCTTGATTAGTGTAGCTTTATAGTAAGTCTTGAAGTTGAGTAATATCCAACTTTGTTCTCCTTCAATAGTGTGTTGGCTTTTGCCTCTTTATTTAAAGTGTATTTTGCCTCTTTATTTAAACTTTAGAATGACTTTGTCAATATCCATAACATGCCAGGATTTTGATAAGGATTGCACTGAATCTGTAGATTAAGTTGGGAAGAACTGATATCTTGACAATAATGAATTTTCTATCCATGAACATGGAATATCTCTCCATTTACATAGTTCTTTGATTGCATCAATCAAAGTTTATAGTTTTCCTTATGTAGATCTTATACATATTTTGTTAAATTTATGACTAAACATTTCACTTTAGGGGTGCCAAGATAAATGATGTTGCATTTTTAATTTCAAATTCCACTGTTCATTGCTGGTATATAGGAAAGTGATTGACTTTTGTGTATTAACCTTGTATATCTTGCAACCTTGCAAAAATTACGTATTAGTTCCAGGAGCTTTTTTTGGTCAATCTTTCGGATTTTTTACATAGATAGTTATATCATCTGCAATTGAAAATAACTATTTTTTTCTTCCCAGTTTGTACATCTTTTATTTTCTTTTCCTATTACATTAACTAGACCTTCCAGTATGATGTTGCAAAGGAGTGGTGAGGTGCATCTTTGCCTTTACCTCATCTTATTTGAAAATGTTCCATTTCTCGTCATTAAATATGATGTTAGCTGTAGGTTTTTTATCAATAGCTTTTATCAAGTTAAGGAAATTCTCTTCTACCTCTAGTTTACTGGGAGTTTTTATCATGAATAGGTTTTGGATTTTGTCAAATGCTTTTACTGTATCTATTGATATGATCATGTGATTTTTCTTTTTTAGCCTGTTGATGTGACAGATTATATTAATGGATTTTTGAGTGTTGAGCCAGCCTTGCATACTTGAGACAAACCCCACTTGATCACTGTATGCAATTCTTTTTGGACATTATTGGATTTAATCTGCTAATATTTTATTGAGAATTTTTGCATCAATGTTCATGAGAGATTTTGATCTGTAGTTTTCTTTTCTTGTAATGTCTTTACCTGATTTGGCATAAGGGTAATGCTGGTCTCATATAATGAGTTAGGAAGTGTTCCTTCTGCTTCTGTTCTCTGAAACAGATTGTAGAAAACTGGTATAATTTCATCTTTATTGTGTTTAGTAGAATTTACTGGTGAATCCTTGAGTCTGGTGCTTTCTGTTTTGGAAAGTTATTAATTATTGATTCAATTTATTTAATGGATATAGGCCTATTCACTGTGTTTATTTGTTCTTGTGTCAGTTCTGGCAAATTGGGTCTTTCAAGGAACTATTCCATTTCATCTAGGTTCTCCAGTGCATCAGCATAGAGTTGTTCATAGTATTCCTTTACTATCTTTTTAATATCCATGGGATCTGTACTGATGTCCCATCTTTCATTTCTGATATTGGTAATCTGTGTCTTCTGTCTTCTTTTCATAGTTAACCTAGTAGGCTTATCAATTTATTCATCTTTTCAAAGAACCAGCTTTTGGTTTAATTGACTTTCTATATTGATTTGTTGTTCTCGGTTTCACTGATTTCTGCTCTAATTTTTGTTATTTATTTTCTTCAGCTTACTTTGAATTTAATTCACTCTTCTAGTTTCATAAGATGGAAGCTTAAGGTATTAATTTTTGATTTTTCATCCTTCTAATATACACATTCTATAAATTTTCTTTTAATCACTATGTTCACTGTATCTCACAAATTCGATGAGCTGTTTTTCATTTTCATTTAACCCAAAATAGTTATAAATTATTCTTGAGATTTCTTCTTTGACCTATGTGTTACTTAGAAGTGTACGATGTAATCTTCATGTACTTTGAAATTTTCCTTTTATCCTTTTGTTATTGCCTTCTAGTTTAATTCCACTGTGGTCTGAGCATTGACATAGTATGATTTCTATTCTTTTTAATTTATTAAGATGTGTTTTATGGCTCTGAATGTGGTCTATGGTGAAGAATGTTCTATATGATCTTGAGGAAAATATGTATTCTGCTATTGTTGGATAAGCTAGTCTATAGATGTCCATTACATCTAGTTGATTGATGGTGTTGTTGAGTCCAACTATGTCCCTACTGATTTTCTGCCTGCTAACCTTGTTCATTTGTGATAGAGGGGTGTTGAAGTCTCCAACCATGATAGTGGTTCATCTATTTCTCTTTGAAATTCTATTAGTTTTTGCCTCACGTACCTTAATGCTCTATTGTTAGGCACAAACACATTAAGGATTGTTGTGTCTTCTTGGATATTGACCCCTTTATCATTAAGTAATGCTCTGTTTTATCCCTAATAATTTTCCTTGTTTTGATATCTGCTCTCTCTGAACTTAATAAAGATGCTCTTATTTTTATTTGGATAGTGTTGGCATGGTATATTTTCCTGCATCCATTAACTTTCAATGTATACATGTCTTTATATTTAAAGTGGGTTTCTTGTGTACACCATATAATTGGGTTTTCTATTCACTCTGACAGTCTCTCTCTCTCTCTTTTTAATCTCTTTTTTAATTTCACTTAGACTATTGATATTCCAAGAGCTTATTGATATAGTTGGATTAATATCTGTCATATTTGTTATGTTTTCTATTTGTTGTCCTTGTTCTTTGTTCTTTTTTTTTCTTTGTTCTTATTTTTGTCTTCCACTCTTTTTCACCTTTTTGTGGGTTTTTTGAACATCTTATATGACTCCATTTTCTTTCTTAGTGTATTGATTGTATTTCAATACTTAAAAAAAATTGTTTTAGTGATTGTTCTAGAGTTTGCAATATGTATTTACAACTAATACAAGTCCACTTTCAAATAACACTATACCACATCAAGGGTAGTGTGAATACCTTATAAAAACAAAATAACCTCAATTCTTCCCTTCTGTCTCTTGTGTCTTTGCTTTTATTCATATCACTTATATATAAGCATATATATACTAATTCTTTGTTCTCAGGTAATGCTGATGTTGTTGATTAGAATGCATATTTTGAGAACCACTGTTCTTGGGTGCCATTGATTGTGCCATTAAAAGAAATTGCAATTATCCTTTTGCCTCATTGACAAGTTTTAGATAATTTTTGTCAACAGTTACCAACATTAAAAAAAAAAAAAAAACTCAGGAGTTTGTTTTGTTTTTAATCCTGATCCTGGTTTCTTTTGAAACATTAAAAGGTTGGATAATAATAAGCCTAAATTCTCCCATGGTGAAAACTAGCAGATAATATTAGTTGTTCCTTTTAGGGAGAACATTTGTTCTCCATTTTGTCACAGTCACCACCACCCCAGCCCACATCACTCATTAATTTATAAATATTTGATTTTGCTATGCCTCCAAAAGATAGCGGAGATATATAATGCAGAATTTTGAGGAGGGTCATCAGCATAGCTGGTTAAACCTATCAAATTAATTCAGACATCCATGGCTGGCTTCACAGAAGTGGAATCCAGGCAGATACACAAGACTCCACTCTCAGAAGGACCCCATACTTGGCTTAAGGCTTTGCTGTTGCTACCTTGAAATTCTTAATAATTTTGGACATTTTGTATGGGAATCCACAAATTAAGTGGCTGGTCCTACAGCCACCTCACACTTAATGATAACCTTCTTATCACCAGATTGCTAAGGAGGGGAGAAAAATAATTCTGGGATCTGATATCTGAGGGGACACTTTAGAAACCATCTTATTCAGCAAATGGGGTAATTATTTCATTTTATAGCTAGAGATACCAAGGTCCAGAAAGAGGGAA
Organism: Mustela nigripes; assembly: GCF_022355385.1. NCBI lineage: Eukaryota > Metazoa > Chordata > Mammalia > Carnivora > Mustelidae > Mustela > Mustela nigripes. Next base: position 47,913,294 of record NC_081568.1, read on the forward strand.
TTGACTTCCTCAAGGTCATGGACAAACTCTGAAAAAGGAGCCAAATTGGAAGTCTAAAGTGATGAGTCTGCAAGGCAATGAATACTAAGGCTGCCAGTGAGTTTATGTATTTGATGTACTTCTGCATACAAATGAGAAAATTCCTATTTGTCACTTAGCTCAGTCAATTTTAGGTTGATCTGATTGAAGCAGGTGAAGGAGGTGTTTAAAACAGAAGGGTGGGAGCATGAGATTTAAACAGATCAAGAAAACTGTATAAACAGACTTAGTTTAGGATAAGGATTGGGAAGGAGGAAAATGTTATACATGAACTCCACACCTATATTTGTTACAAAGGGCAGACCTCCACCTAAAACCCAAATGCATTGCAAAGGGCGAAGGCATTCAGGGAATGCCAATATACTGCCTGAATAAAAACAGCAATCAAGGTTCAGGGAAGCACTTAATTTTAGCTGGCCTCACTTAGCTGGAAAATAGTTCAATTACTTGTAGGTCTCAGCTGCCTGGTTTAGGCTAATGGCTGCATATGCCATTAAGTGAGAGAGCTGAGTCCCTGCAGCTCATCAAGTGGTAAGTGGGACTGGGAGTTAGGCAAGTAATTAGCTCCAAGTGGTCTTGCACTTGTGCACATCTATGCTTGTGGTTTGGATGGGGTAGAACCTCCTCTCTCACCCATCCACCCACTCAGAGACAGGCAAGGAACCAAGGCCTGGGTGTAGAACTCCATCCCCATACCCACTATGCTTGGCTCAGTAATGGCTATATGGCTCTGAGCTGGCACAATGAACATCCTCCCCAAGATTCTTGACAACGCTATCAAAAAGTTGCTTCCTTTTCTTCTGAGCTGGTTAGCAGTGTAAGCTTGGGACTGTGTGGGTAGTTCTTTTGCTCCTGTGTTAGAAAACAACCTGTCTTAAATGAAGTCAAATAGTGACAAGAAATAGAAAGAGACAAGACCCTAATAATATTATTTGAACTTGTGGATCCAGTCACATCTGAAGGAAACCTACCCCTTGAATTTCTCAATTACATGAGCCAAAAAAAATTTTTTTGTTGTTTAATTCTATCTGAGTCCATCTGAGCCACCCTTGTGGTTGAAAATGTCTCATTAACATAAAGGCTCTCACTTTCCTAAGCAGTGTGGTAGGTGTGTGCTGGGGTTAAAATAGTGGGCAAGACATGCATCATTCCTATCTTCAACGATACTTAGAGTCCAGTGGGAGGATGGTAACAAGCAAGCAACTACACAAATAAATCAAATATAATAATTTTTCATTGGGATTTGTAAACAAGAGAAGCTAAGCCAGAGAATAAGAGAAGGAGTACTTTAGACAGCATGGGTGGGGGAGGCTCTCAGTTGAATATTTTTAAAGCTGTGAGTTAGAAGTACGAAGAATAGGGGAACAAGATTTCTGGGCAGAGCAAATAGGACCTGCTCTTAGGCTTGAAAAAACCCAATTCATTCAAGGAATTGAAAGAAGGCCCTCATTGATTCATCCACTGGCCCATTCAAATGTCAATTAGTCAGTGGCATGATGCAAAGCACAGGGAGACAGAGACAAATAAAAGCAGTCCCTGACAAGTTGGCAAGATATATTGTAAATTGTAAAAATGTTCAAACCATTTGATTTGGCAATCCCACTTCTAGGAATTTAGTCAAAAGAGGAAGAAAAAGGTGTATCTGCAAAAATACAGCTACAAAGATGTTCATTGCAGCATTTCTTCAGCTTTGTATCAATTATGACATACATGTGTGTATTGAGTAAACATATAATAAAGTATACTGCTCACCTGTTTCACAACCTAAACACAGCCATGATTGGTCCCAGATCAAGAAAGAAGACATGCCCAGCCCTCCAGAAGCCCTCTTTGCCCCTTTCTACTCACAGATGCCCTTCCCGCCAAGAGGAACTATTAGCTTGACTTCTAACAGTAAAGATTAATTTTACTCTTTTTGTACTTTATGTAAATGGAGTCACATAGTATGTTGTTTACATTGCACAGAGTTGGGGGGAGAAGGAAGAAGGTTGGGATGCCCTGGCTTCTTTTACTTAACACTATGTTTGTGAGATTCCACTATACTGTTTATGTAGTTATAAGCTGCTTGTTCTGCATAGTAGTCCATTCTGGAATATACCACAAGTTATTTACTATTCTGCTATTTTTGGACATTTCGGTAGTTTCCAGACTACAAGACTGTTGTAAACAGTGCTGTTGTCGGGGCGCCTGGGTGGCTCAGTGGGTTAAGCCGCTGCCTTCGGCTCAGGTCATGATCTCAGGGTTCTGGGATCAAGTCCCGCATCGGGCTCTCTGCTCAGCAGGGAGCCTGCTTCCTTCTCTCTCTCTCTCTCTCTGCCTGCCTCTCAGTGTACTTGTAATTTCTCTCTGTCAAATAAATAAATAAAATCTTTAAAAAAAAAAACAGTGCTGTTGTCAATGTATTGTGGTTAAGATATATCTGCAGTTCTTTGGAGTATATAACTGGGAGTGACAATGCTGGGTAATCACATATGATCCACTTTAGTAGATAGTGCTACGTAGTTGAACAGAATGATTGCACCTGTTCGCACCTCCACTAACTTTGTAAGAGAGTTCTGGTTTCTTCACATCCCTGATGAAACTTTAAAAAATTTTTAGCCATCTGGTGGGTGTGTCAGTATCAAGGTGTGGTTTCAATTTTCATTTTCCTGATGATTAATGAAGTTGAAAACGTCCTAGAATTATTGGTCATTAGATATCCTCTTTTCTGAAAAGTCTGTTCAAATCTATTTCCCTTTTTAAGGTGCCTTTTTACTCACATTTGATTGAAAAAAATTCTTAATATTGTCAAATTTATTAATTTTTTATGTTTAGTACATTTTTGAATCCTATTCAAGAGATTGTGCACTAGCCTAGGATCAGAAAAATGTTCTTCCTCTAAAAGCTTTACTGTTTTCGTTTTACCTTTACATAAGCAATCTATCAGAAATTGATTTTGTTTACGGTATGAAGTAAAGGTCTAGGAAATATTTCCATATGGCCATGGTTCCCAAACCATGTACCAAGTGACCATTGGAAGCCATAGTGAATTCACAGGGTGCTGGAAGATATTTTACATTTTTGAGAGAAGCACAGTGACACCTGTTGGATACCACAAAAACTATTAACTTGGAGTAAGTAGTTCACAGTTTAACATTGAATCATACTACATTCTCTTCAATGATATCATAGTTTTGCCAAGCTGGGTTTTTTGAAGTTGCTGTGGTAAAAGTAAATACCCCTTGAAATCGGGAGGTATGAAATGGTGTTCAATATGATTCAAGGCCCAAGAAGCCCTTACAGTGCCCAACAGGAGTGTAAACCCATTAGCAAATATTGTGATTGCTTTAAAGTAAAATAAAATATTATTTTTATTTCAGATTAGATGTACTGTTTTTTCAAATGATTATGAAATTGTTAGGATATAAATATTTACTAAATTGTTTGGATCTAACTACTTAATAAAAAAATGTTAGGTATTTTTTCTGGGCTATAGGTGCCATGAAAAAAGTTACTGAGACATTACAGGAGCCATGTATCAAGCAAGTTTGGGAAACTCACTGAGACAGAGTGGAGGGCAGCCGCTATGATTCCCACACTGGTGCTTATGTTCTAGGGTGATCCCTTCCTCATGAGTGTGGGTGGGATCTGTGAGTTGTCTCTTACTCATAAAATATAGCAAAGGTGACAGGATGTATGGGACTATGTTACTTAAAATTGTAGCACCCAATTAGGGAGGAGTCTCTCTCTGAGCTACTCCATGGAAAGCGGCATGCAGCAAGGAGGTCAAGCATGGCCTCAAGCCAAGAGTCAACAGAGAACTGAGGCTCTTGGGGAGCCGCAGTGGTTCAGTTGGTTAAGCATCCAACTCTTGATATTGGCTCAGGTCATGATCTCAGGGTTGTGGGATAGAGACCTGCTTCAGGCCCTATGCTCAGTGGGGAGTCTGCTTGAGATTCTCTCTCCCCCTACCCCTCCCCTCACCCTACTATCTCTCTATCTAAAATAAATAAATGAACCTTAAAAACAAACACACTGAGGCTCTCATTTTGACAGCCTGCAAAGAGCTGGATTCTCCCAATAACCGCATGAATTTGATTGCAGATCCTTCCCCAGTTGAAACTTCAACAATACTGCAACCCTAGCCAACACCTTGATTGCAGCTTTGTGAGACCCTGAAGCAGAGGGCCTGCTTAAGCCACTCTAAATTCTTAGCTACAGAAACTTTGAGATAACATGTTACATTACTTTAAAGTAAAAGTTTGTGGTAATATTGTGACCCAGCAATAGATAACAATACACCTGCCATATGGGTATCTCATTAATCAGCATCATTCAATGAAAAGACCATTCTTTGCAGTGTCATCTTTGGCAGAAATCAGACACTGTGTTTTTTATAATAATGAGAAGTAAAAACCACTAAATTTCCAATAGGGTTTTTTTTTAAATTAACATATAATGTATTATTAACCCCAGGGTATAGGTCTGTGAATCGCCAGGTTTATATTTCACAGCACTCACCATAGCACATACCTTCCCCAATGTCCATAACCCAACTACCCTCTCCATACACCCCTCCCCCCAGCAACCCTCGTTTGTTTTGTGAGATTAAGAGTCTCTTATGGTTTATCTCCCTCCCAATTCCATCTTGTTTCATTTATTCCTTTCCTACCCCCAAAAAACCCCATGGTGCCTCTCAACTTCCACATATCAGGGAGATCATATGATAATCGTCTTTCTCTGATTGACTTATTTTGCATAACATAATACCCTCTAGTTCCATCCATGTCATTGCAAATGGAAGATTTCATTTTTTTGACGGCTGCATAGTATTCCATTGTGTATATATACCACTTTTCTTTATACATTCATCTATGGATGGACATCTAGGTTCTTTCCATAGTTTGGCTATTGTGGACATTGCTGCTATAAACATTCGGGTGCACGTGCCCCTTCGGATCACTAAATTTGTATCTTTAGGGTAAATACCCAGTAGTACCATTGCTGGGTTGTAGGGTAGCTCTATATTCAACTTTTTGAGGAACCTAAATGCTGTTCTTCAGAGTTGTTGCACTAGCTTGAATTCCCACCAACAGTGTAGGAGGGTTCCCCTTTCTCCACATCCTCGCCAACATCTGTCATTTCCTGACTTGTTAATTTTAGCCATTCTGGCTGGTGTGAGGTGGTATCTCATTGTGGTTTTGATTTGTATATCCCTGATGCCAAGTGACATGGAGCACTTTTGCATGTTTCTGTTGGCCATCTGGATGTCTTCTTTGCAGAAATGTCTGTTCATGTCCTCTGCCCATTTCTTGATTAGATTATTTATTCTTTGGGTGTTGACTTTGATAAGTTCTTTATAGATTTTGGATACTGACCCCTTATCTGATATATCGTTGGCAAATATCTTCTCCCATTCTGTCAGTTGTCTTTTGGTTTTGTTAACTGTTACCTTTGCTGTGCAAAAGCTTTTGATCTTGATGAAATCCCAATAGTTCATTTTTGCCCTTGCTTCCCTTGCCTTTGGCGATGTTCCTAGGAAGAAGTTGCTGCAGCTGAAGTCAAAGAGGTTGCTGCCTGTGTTCTCCTCAAGGATTTTGATGGATTCCTTTCTCACATTGAAGTCCTTCATCTATTTTGAGTCTATTTTCTCGTGTGGTGTAAGGAAATGGTCCAGTTTCATTTTTCTGCATGTGGCTTCCAATTTTCCCAACACCATTGTTGAAGAGACTGTCTTTTTTCCACTGGACATTCTTTCCTGCTTTGTCAAAGATTAGTTGACCATAGAGTTGAGGGTCTATTTCTGGGCTCTCTATTCTGTTCCACTGATCTAGGTGTCTGTTTTTGTGCCAGTACTCTCTTGATGATGACAGCTTTGTAATAGAGCTTGAAGTCTGGAATTGTGATGCCACAAACTTTGGCTTTCTTTTTCAATATTCCTCTGGCTATTCGAGGTCTTTCCTGGTTCCATATAAATTTTAGGATTATTTGTTCCATTTCTTTGAAAAAAAAATGGGTGGGATTTTGATAGGGATTGCATTAAACGTGTAGATTGCTTTAGGTAGCATTGACATTTTCACAATATTTGTTCTTCCAATCCATGAGCATGGAACATTTTTCCATTTCTTTGTGTCTTCCTCAATCTCTTTCATGAGTACTTTATAGTTTTCTGAGTATAGATTCTTGCCTCTTTGGTTAGGTTTATTCTTAGGTATCTTATGGTTTTGGGTGTAGTTGTAAATGGGGTTGACTCCTTAATCTCTCATTCTTCTGTCCTGTTATTGGTGTATAGAAATGCAACTGACTTCTGTGCATTGATTTTATATCCTCACACTTTGCTGAATTCCTGTACAAGTTCTAGCAGGTTTGGAGTGGAGTCTTTTGGGTTTTCCACATATAGTACCATATCATCTGCAAAGAATGATAGTTTGACTTCTTCTTTGCCAATTTAGTTGCCTTTAATTTCTTTTTGTTGTCTGATTGCTGAGGCTAGGACTTCTAGTACTATGTTGAATAGCAGTGGTGAGAATGGACATCCCTGCCGTGTTCCTGACCTTAGCGGAAAAGCTCTCAGTTTTTCTCCATTGAGAATGATATTTGCTATGGGTTTTTCATAGATGGCTTTGATGATATTGAGGTATGTATCCTCTATCCCTACACTTTGAAGAGTTTTGATCAAGAAAGGATGCTGTACTTTGTCAAATGCTTTTTCAGCATCAATTGAGAGGATCATATGGTTCTTGTTCTTTCTTTTATTAGTGTATTGTATCACATTGATTGATTTGCAGATGTTGAACCAAACTTGTAGCCCTAGAATAAATCCCACTTGGTTGTGGTGAATAATCCTTTTAATGTACTGTTGGATCCTATTGGCTAGTATTTGGTGAGAATTTTCGCATCTGTGTTCATCAAGGATATTGGTCTGTAATTCTCTTTTTTGATGGAATCTTTGTCTGGTTTTGGGATCCAGGTAATGCTGGCCTCATAAAATGAGTTTGGAACTTTTCCTTTCATTTCTACTTTTTGGAGCAGTTTCAGGAGACTAGGAATTAGTTCTTCTTTAAATGTTTGGTAGAATTCCCCTGGGAAGCTGTCTGGCCCTGGACTCTTGTTTGTTGGGAGATTTTTGATGACTGCTTCAATCTCCTTACTGGTTATGGGTATGTTCAGGTTTTCTCTTTCTTCCTGGTTCAGTTGCAGTAGTTCTCTAGGAATGCATCCATTTCTTCCAGATTGTCAAATTTGCTGGCGTATAGTTGCTCATAATATGTTCTTATAATTGTTTGTATTTCTTTGGTGTTGATTGTGATCTCTCCTCTTTCATTCATGATTTTATTTATTGGGGTCCTTTCTCTTTTCTTTTTGATAAGTCTGCCGAGGGGTTTATCAATCTTATTAATTCTTTCAAAGAATCAGCTCCTTATTTCATTGATTTGTTCTACTGTTTTTTTGGTTTCTATTTCATTGATTTCTGCTCTGATCTTTATAATTTCTCTTCTCCTGCTGGGTTTAGGTTTTCTTTGTTGTTCTTTCTCCAGGTCGTTTAGGTGTAGGGTTAGGTTGTGTATTTGAGACCTTTCTTGTTTCTTGAGAAAGGCTTGTATCACTATATATTTTCCTCTCAGGACTGTCTTTGCTGTGTCCCAAAGATTTTGAAGTGTTGTGTTTTTATTTTCATTTGTTTCCATGAATTTTTTCAATTCTTCTTTAATTTTCTGGTTGGCCCTTTCATTCTTTAGTAGGATGCTCTTTAGCCTCCATGTATTTGGGTTCTTCCCAAATTTCCTCTTGTGATTGAGTTCTAGCTTCAGAGCGTTGTGGTCTAAAAATATGTAAGGAATGATCACAATCTCTTGGTACCATTTGAGACTTGCTTTGTGACCCAGGATGTGATCTATTCTGGAGAATGTTCCATGTGCACTCAAGAATATGTATTCTGTTGCTTTGGGATGGAATGTTCTGAACATATCTGTGATGTCCATCTGGTCCAGTATGTCATTTAAGGCCTTTATTTCTTTGTTGATCTTTTGCTTGGATGATCTGTCCATTTCAGTGAAGGGTGTGTTAAAGCCCCCTACTATTATTGTATTATTGTTCGATGTGTTTCTTTGATTTTGTTATTAATTGGCTTATATATTTGGCTTCTCCCACATAACGGGCATAGATATTTAAAATGTTAGATCTTCTTGTTGGGTAGACCCTTTGAGTATGATATAGTGTCCTTCCTCATCTCTTATTATAGTCTTTGGCTTAAAATATAATTGATCTGATATAAGGATTGCCACACCCAGCTTTCTTGTGATGTCCATTAGCATGGTAAATTGTTTTTCAAACCCCTCACTTTAAATCTGGAGGTGTCTTTGGGTCTAAAATGAGTTTCCTGTAGATAGCATATTGATGGGTTTGGGTTTTTTTTTAATCCATTCTGATACCCTGTGTCTTTTGATTGGGGCATTGAGCCCATTTACATTCCAGGTAGCTATTGAGAGATATGAATTTAGTGCCATTGTATTGCCTGTGAGGTGACTGTTACTGTGTATTGTCTCTGTTCCTTTCTGGTCCACTACTTTTATGCTCTCTCTTTGCTTAGAGGACACCTTTCAATATTTCCTGTAGAGCTGGTTTGGTGTTTACAAATTCTTTTAGATTTTTTTGTTTATTTGTTTGTTTTTTGTCCTGGAAGCTTTTTAATCTCTCCTTCTATTTTCAATGATAGTCTAGCTGGATATAGTATTCTTGGCTGCATGTTTTTCTCATTTAGTGCTCTGAATATATCATGCCAGTTCTTTCTGACCTGCCAGGTCTCTGTGGATAAGTCTGCTGCCAATCTAATATTTTTACCATTGTATGTTATAGACTTCTTGTCCTGGGCTGCTTTCAGGATTTTCTCTTTGTCACTGAGACTTGTTAAGTTTTACTATTAGATGACAGGGTTTAGACCTAGTCTTATCAATTTTGAGGGGAATTCTCTGCACTTCCTGGATTTTGATGCTTATTCCCTTTGCCATATTAGGGAAGTTCTCTACAATAATTCTCTTTAATATACCTTCTGCTCCCCTCTCTCTTTCTTCTTCTTCTTCTGGAATCCCAATTATTCCAATGTTGTTTCGTCTTATGGTATCACTTATATCTCGAATTCTCCCCTCATGGCCCAGTAGTTGTTGTCTCTCTTTTGCTCAGCTTCTTTATTCTCTGTCATTTGGTCTTCTATATCACTAAATCTCTCTTCTGCCTCATTTATTCTAGCAGTAAGGGCCTCCATTTTTTATTGCATCTCATTAATAGCTTTTTTTATTTCAACTTGGTTAGATTTTACCTCTTTTATTTCTCCAGAAAGGGTTTTTATTTCTCCAGACAGGGTTTCTTTAATATCTTCCATGCTTTTTTTGAGCCCAGCTAGCACCTTGAGAATCGTCATTCTGAACTCTAGGTATGACATATTACCAATGTCCATATTGATTTTGTCTCTAGCCTTTGATACTGCCTCTTATTCTTTTTTTTTTTTTTTTTTTTTTTTTTTTTTGTGGTGAGTTTTACCACCTTATCATTTTATCCAGATAAGAATATATGAAGGAGAGGATGAAATACTAAAAGTGTGGAAAAGTCCTCAGAAAAATATGAGTTAACAAAATCAGAAGAGACCCCAAATTGTGGAGGGGGGGAATAAAAGGGGTAAAAAGAAGTTCAAAAAAAATTTTTAATTTAAAAAAAAAAAGAAAGAAAGAAAATATAGATATTGGCCTGGTGAACAGAACAGAGCCACCCACTCAATTTGGGGAGTACTTTGGTCTCTAGAAGAAACTACCTCCCAAAATTTTAAGGAAAGAAACACACACATATGCACATGCACATGCACACACACACAAAAATAAGTGTAACACAATGAAGGGATGGAATATGACTGTAAAGATGAAAATTTTTAAAAAATTCTAAAAAAGGAGTTGATAAGTTGGTTGGGAAAAGAAAGAAAAAGAAAGTGGAGAGAATTTGTTCAGGCTAGAGACTAAGCCCTGTGCTAGATTTAGGGTATATTTTGATCTATTAGAAGAAGTTGTATCCCAACATTTTTTAGAAGAAAAGATCCTATGTGTACACAAAAAGTAAAGTTAGATACAATGAGGGATAAAATATGACTATAATAATGAAGGTTCAAAAAAAATTTTTATGAAAGGTATTGTTAAGATAAACTAGTTAAAAAACGTTAAAGGAGGAAAGAGTAAAAGTTAAAAACAAATTAGAATAAGAAAAAAAATAAAAATAAAATAATTAATTAACTTTGACAACCCAAAGAATCATGGAGAGAAAGACATGAATTCCATGCTTTGCTTTCTCTGGAATCTCTGGAATTCTGCTGTTCTCCTTGATAAGTGAGTTTGGTCTGGGCGGTATTTCTTGCTGATCTTCTGGGGGAGGGGCCTGTTGCAGTGATTTTCAAGTGTCTTTGCCAGAGACGAAATTACACTGCCCTTGCCAGGGCCCAAGCTAAGTAACCTGCTCAGGTTCACTCTTGGGAGCTTTTATTCACTGGATGCTTTCTGTAGAGCTCTGGAGGATGGGAATGAAAATGGCAGCCTCCCAATTTCTGGCCCAGAGGAGCCGAGAACTCAGGGTCCCACTCCTCAGTGTGCCCTTAAAGAAAAGCGCTCAATCACTCCCATCTCCCTGGCCTCCAGCTACACGCCGAGCTCACCCAGTCTGCAACCCAGCGTCTCTGTCTCTGGCACACAGCCTCACCTGAAGTCCCCATCCCCAGCAGATCACTGCCACTTTTCCAGGGAGCTGTCCCTGGAGCTGCCACTTGCGGAGTCCCTGCTCAAAGAGCAGTGGTCTGACTGTGCCACAGATCATGTTTAAGGTAACCCCAAGCTGAGAGCTCACTCCTCAGCTCCATCTCTGTAGCTGGCATCCCTGCTCTAATACCTGTAAGCTCTGCAATACTCAGACACCCCTGATCCTTTGGTGACCCTGCAGGACCCAAGACCATGCTGTCCCTGTGAGGGCTCCAGCCCCACTTAGCCTTGGAGCAATGTCCATCAGTGCAGCAGACTTTTAAAAGGTCCAATTTTGTGCTCTTTTACTCCGCCACTTGCTGGGAGCCAGCCCCTCCCCCTGCAGTCTATCTTCCTGTCGCTTCAGATTCACTTCTACGCGGGTCCAACCTTTCAGAAAGTGGTCAATTTTCTGTTTCTAGAATGGCTGCTCTTCTTCTCTTCAATCTCCTGTTGGATTCATAGGTGTTTGGAATGGTTTGATAAGCTATTTAGCTGATCTCCTACTACCTGATGTCATCTCAGCCTGCTACTCCTCCGCCATCTTGACTCCTCCCCCTCCAATAGAGTTTTGATGAATTGCCCATGACACCTTTTCTACTTGACTAAGAATAATTGATGGCCAAGAAAAATCATGAGGAAAAACAGCTAATTAGATGGGAGAGTGTTCACAGTGTATCACATAAGTGAAAAAAATGGAGTTATAAAGTCATATGTTCAATTATATTGTACTTATGCAAAATGTGAGTTTTGTGTGTATCTGAATTATAAAAAGATTGTTAAAATGTCTTTGGGAAGGGCCTCTGGGTGGCTCAGTCAGTTACACATCCGACTCTCGGATGATCTCAGGGTCGTGGATCGAGGCCCACATTGAGCTCCACACTTGGTGCAGAGTCGATTCAAATTCTTTCTCCCGGGGCTCCTGGGTGGCTCAGTGGGTTAAAACCTCTGACTTTGGCTCAGGTCATGATCCCAGAGTCCTGGGATCGAGCCCCGCATCGGGCTCTCTTCTCGGCAGGGAGCCTGCTTCCTCCTCTCTCTAAGCCTGCCTCTCTGCCTACTTGTGATCTCTGTCTGTCAAATAAATAAATAAACAAAATCTTAAAAAAAAAAATTCTTTCTCCTTTCCTTCCCCATCTGCCCCTTCTCTTTCTCTTTCTGTCTGTCTAAAATAAATAAATAAATAAATAAATAAATAATCTTTTAAAGAATGTCTTTGGGAGAGAGGGGATTACAGGTGTTTAACAATGTTTTTGTGTGTTTTAAAATTTTTCTATAGCAAATTATCCCTCACTTTTCTACAAAGAGAATATGTTACTTTTACACACACACAAAGCCATACACACATATTTTTTAAATCAAAGAACAGTCTCTGCTTGAGGGAATTTACAGTACAGTAGGAGATATGTTATAGACAAATAAGGGTGTTATTAAGTTAGACGTTGTATATTCATGACCATTTGGGGACCCAACTTGAACTGTCTTAACACAAAAGGCTCACAGACTGTGACTGGCCTTGCTTGGATTGTATGCCATCCTTGAACCAATTGCAATATCCAGAACATGGGGTTCCAGGTCTGGATCATGAGACCACCTGATAAGCCCTGCCTACCATCAGCACCTTATTGAGTGTGGTGGGTGCCTTAACCAGAATATATAAGGAGATGTGACAGTGAAAGACCAAACAAGAAGCAAAGGCACAGAAGAAGTGACACTTAACCTGAGTGTTCAAAGGTGAGGAGGTATTTCCAGGCAGCTGGGATCAGAAGGGCATTTGAGAAGGATGAAGGTGAACAGTATGAATAGTGGTAAAGAGAGAGAGAGAGGGAAACAAGATCCTCTTGGCCAAGATGTTGAGCCTTCATCCTGAGGGTAATACAGAGTCTCAAAAGGATTGAAGGCTAAGACACATGTGTTTGATAACCTTTGTTTTACCCTGCAAGGTACAATGCCTGATGTGTATTATTACAAGTAAGAATAGTAATATTTTCTGTCTCCTGCATGAGACTCCATGAACTCTCCAGTGACTGTGAGGAGGGTAGTTAGAGGAATCTTTGACAATACCCTTCACTAAACCAGTGTGTTTCTGTGTTTTTAACCATGATCCTCAGTAAGAAATACCTTTTATATCACAATTCAACTGAATTTCACTGAATCGTTTAAACAAACAAACAAACAAAAACTCTGCCCTGGACTACCTACTCCATAATGGCAGTGACCATGACTGTATGACTCTTTTGATTATCACTATACCTTCTATGTCTGGCACAATGTTTGTCCCATGGTGGGCCCATAATATTACTATTATTACCAAGTATGTTTTCACTGAATGAATGCATGGGTGGATTGATAAATGATTCAGAATGCCTTGCTAACTACAAAGAGTTATATAGGTGCCAATAATTGGTCTTAGCAACAAACTCAGAGCTATGTTTATGAAACTGTATGGTAGACAAATCACCAGAGCAGACAGTGGGAGGGGATGCTGAGCGCAGGGCAGAGTTGGAATTTAATGCTAACAAGGGGTGGTGCCCCATGTACCACATTGGAGTGATTCATATTACTTCCTGGGCCACAGTCCTTGTCCATAACCCTGCTTCTTCTTTTACAGACTGAGTCATTTTATGGTATACGGGGACCATGAGTCAGAGAATGGAGATGAGACAGTTTCTTTTGCTGGCCCAAAGATTCCATCTCAGAGACTGCAACAAATGCACAAATTAATATTTTTCTCTGAATACGGATCTGGGTTTAAAAAGCCATTGTTGTACATATCTTGAAAGTGCATTTGGCTCAAGAGGGTCACCAGGGACCACTTAAGCCTGTCATTTCCTCCCTGCCTTGAAGGTTATTGATCAGTATCAGTAGCAAAGCCCTTCCCATGCATTCTCTGTAATCAAGTTCTTTACACAGAAAGCCAACTCAAGGAAATGACTTGAAAAGAAGCAGTTTGCCCAAAGATTAGCAGTGCTAACTGGGGCTGAGCAATGACTTCCTCCCAGTGTCAATATTCCGTCAGGTTTGAGGATTAAGATCCCATTTGAAGAAGGGCTTATCAGAAGAAATAATGATTTTCTGTCTTTTAAAGAGCTAGAAACCTTCATGATAGACAAAGTCATCATTAAAGATCCTTAGTTCAGGACTGCACTAACAACTTAATAGTTACAGATGACTGGGAAGGGGTTGGGGAGAATTTCCAATACCAATCACAGGGAGCCTTTTTCATCCAACAAGCAAGTCAAGAGCTGAAACCATGTTCTTAAAGAGGCCTTGAGCTTCAAGATTAAGGGACTTTGGGAATCAGCAGATCTTTGTAGGGTTTGTCTTTCCCCTGTCTGTGTCTTCTAAGTAATCACTTTGGTCAAGTTAAAGAACACACCTTCCCTGAGACTCAAATTCCTCAGCTATAAAATTTCAAAAGTTTTTGAGGATTAGGAAAAAAACAAGTATAGAAAAGCATCTAGTACTGTACTTAGCATGTAATTGTTAAACATAGTTCTCATGGTGGTGATGACGGTAATGGTGATGGTGGTGATGATGGTAATTCTTCTTATTATTATTATCATTTTATTTTAAAGTAATGTTAAGAAATAGAATATCAAGTTAATATTCAGAATTCAGTTGGGAAGGTGAGTTGGATTTCCAAATAAACATAGTGCCAAGCAGTATTTGAGAATAGCCATTTCTATCTTCCTGTCTTTACACAAGCTGTTTCATCTACTGGAAAAGACTTCTCACACCAGGTTCTATTCAAACAGAGCCAGACTTCATTTCACATGCTTTTATATAGAATAAAAGAGAGGGCTGTCCTTGGTCACTCAATTCAAGCAAGCTGTTCTCCAAGCTCCCCTGTTTCTCTTACCCTTCACTTGTGTGATTGTCCCCTTATAGCCTTTCAGTTAACACTGCCTCTACTTGAACTAACTTGAGTGAGTTTCTGTTTTTGCATCCAAAGAGCTTTGATTAGGATACCACCAATGAGTGTGGTTTTAAACGTTTTAGGGTGAGGGTGTTGGGAACAGGAAGACTGAAGCAAGCCAAATAGAAGGTGGGATGTGGAAGTCATGGGTTGATCATCAAAGGTCTTTAGAACTCATGAGATCTCTGTGGAGGGAAAGAGAGATGATAGAAAAAACTAGAAACATGACTGACTTGAAGAAGAGCTTAGATAAATTTTTGTCCCACTAAGTGAAATCACAGTATCTAGTGTGTATAGCCAGCACAATCTAGGCACTGGGGAGAATACAAAGAAGAATAAACACAACCTCTGCCCTTCAGGAAGCCACAGTTCTACCTACAATTTCTACTGAGTACAGATGAAGTGTAAAGATGACTCACCAGCAGTTTTCTTAGGAGTCTTAAAGACTGATATGGAGGAAAAGTGGGCTTTATAAATGGAAAATAGCTTTGTAAATATAATGGATGTTAGTATTCAGACCAGGAATAATAACAGTTCAGTTATGATCTACTGTACCAAACACAATTACAAATCTTTTATATATATCATTTGAAGGAAAATAAAGTGCCCCGATTTATCCCATTTTACAGATAAAGAAATGGACCCTCAGAGAGATTAAGTCTTTGTCCAAGGTCATAGCCAGAGAGTAGCAGGACTGGAAGTCAACTCACATTTATGTAACAACTGGATATCTGTATGAAAAAAAAAAAAAAGGAATTTTGGCTTTTACCTCACATTATATACAAATATTGCTTCAAAATAAATCATAGAGCTAAAACTACAAACTTCTAGAAGAAATCATAGGAGAAAATATTCACAACCTTGAGGTAAGCAAAGATTTCATGGACAAGACACAAAAGTTTAATAAAAGGAAAAACTAATTAGACTTCCCCAAATAAAACACCACTGCACTTTGAGAGACACTACTAAGAAACTGAAGTGGCAAGCCACAATACGGGGAGAAAATATTTGCAACACAAATATCAGATAAAAGACTTTTAACCAGAATATAAAAAGAACTCTGAAAAAAAAAAAAAAAGAACTCTGGAAAGTCAATAAAGAGAGGTAGTTCAATTAAAGAAAAATGGACAGAAGATTTTAACAAACCCTTCAAAAAAAGTGACGTATGAATAGCCAGTAAGCACATGAAGAGATATTCAACATGATTAGTTAGAAGGGAAATGAAAATTAAAAGCACTATGAGATGCTATTTGATACCACTGAGAGTGACTAAACTTGAAGGGATAGCCAAAACCAAATATTGGTGAGGGTGCGAAGCAACTGGAACTTTCAGTTACTCCACTTTGGAAAACTATTTGGCAGGTTTTTACTAAGTTAAACACACACTTATTTTATGACCCAGCAATTCCACTCCAAGATATTTGCCCAAGAGAAATGAATGCATATATCCACAAAAAGATTTTTACATGAATACATATAACAACTTCATTCATGATAATCAAAAGAAGCAAACTCAAATGGCTAGACAGATTGTGATATATCCATGCAATAGTATATTATCCACAATGCAAAAGAACTGTTGATACATGCAATAACACTGATGAATCTCAAAAATTTTAGTCTAGTGAAGGAAGTCATGACCAAGATAGTACATACTTTATGATCCAATTTATGTGAAATTTTGGAAATGGCAAAACTAAGTTGCAGTGATAGAAAGTAGATCAGTGGTGGCCTAGAGTGGAGTCTGGGGGGAGAGGATTGGCTGGAAGGAGCAGATAAGAATTTTTTTGAGGTGATGGGGTGGTGGTGGTTGTATGGGTGCCCACATTCATCAGAGTTTATCTAGTGTATGTGCACTTAAAATGAGTACCTATTATTATATGTAAATTATATCTCCAAAAATAGTTTTTTCAAAAGGAGAGAACCTTGAAACATGGAAAATTGTTCCACAGGTGCTGTGGCAGGGAGAGGGCCTCACCCAGCAGACATGTAGAAGATGTTGAAGCAGACGACAGCTGGAAACCTTCAGAGAACATTTGGTTTGTAAAATCACTTTCTGCTTTGCCAAGACCTTTCGTTCTCTAAGAGGTGACAATCCCTTCTCAGGTTCTATCAGACACCAGGTGCTGGCCTTACAAGAACAGCACTGTCCAGAGGACAACAAAAGGGAGAAAGGGGCCCAGTGTTCTTACTCAGCTCCCTGGAATCCAAGAAGATAACCTGATTTATTCTGAGTTCTCTGTGAAAATCCTCATGCCTCTCTCCTCCTCTTACCTCACATCCCCTCTCACTTCCTTAGAAGCCCCTCTCTGGCTCTCACTCACAAGATCCCTGAAGCAGCACAGAGACTGTACATAGCCACCAACTCCCAAGCCCTTTGCTTTCTCCAGAGAAACCACAGGAAACACTGCATGGAATAAATCCCTCCAGTCACAATTATTCAGACATTCTTATAAGTACTGTTCTTTTAAAAAGCTGGAAAGTTGGGTTGAGGAGTTTGGGGTTATTATTAGCACCAAACACTATAAAAAGGAAATGCCACTGATAAACTTGGGTAGCTATATTTTTATATGGGATAATTCAAGTTAACTTCTTTGAGTTCCCAGTCATAAGAAATCCTTAATAAAAATACTACCTCAGGTCATACCCTCAAACCCAGCTTAAACATTGCTGAAATCCACAGGGGCTATTCCAGTCAGGGCTGACTAGGAGAACTAAGATTGTGTTTTTAGCCTATTTTTATGGCTGTTCCCTTCTGAGTTGCTCAGGTCTGTCCTACCAAAGGAAAATAATCCATCAGTCCACATACAAATATTTACTTGTAGTGACTATGTGGAGACAGCATGGCAAAGGGGTTGGTGTGCAGGTCAGACTTAACCAAGCTTGGTTCCATGAAGCATCAGGCAAGTTACTCAACCCTTTTGAACTTTCCCTACAAGATGGGTTGCTGTCAACCCTTTGAGTTAATGCCTGACACCTGACACTTGGTAAATTTTCAGTAAATGTTAATTCATTATTATGTGTTCAGTCATGTCTCTTACCCTAGGAACTGCAAAGATGTGATTTTACCTTTGGAAATTCTACACTCTCTCTTGACACACAAAGCATACCAACAGGAGAATAAAAGAGCAACAGAAATAATGAGATCTTGTGTGGGTAAAGTTGTTAAAAAACGTACTTCAGAGACCCTGCTAGCCTCCCACTTCCATCTCTATTGGAGAGCAATTTGTCAATGTGCGTCAAGAGCCTTTAAAATATGTTTGCCCTAAAGAAAACAAGCCTGTGAGCAAAAATTTATAGTGGATATTAGAGTAGCAAAAAACTTGTAATAGTCTAAGTGTCTAACAACGAAATTTCCATGAATATTTAGACATTACAATTGAACATTTACTCAAACCAGGTCATAAAACAATATGTACACGATGGGTCCAATCAAGGGTATAAACTGAAGCATTGCTTTCATTAAGAATTTCTTGTGACCAGGAGCTCTAAAAAGAAAAGTTGATTTACTCCCATATAAAAGTATAGATATGTGGATAAATGTATACATACATGTAGGAAAGGTCTATAGACCATGGCTTGACACAGTAATTTCATGTGTGGGTGCTGCTTTTGAGTGGGTTTTTTGTTTTGTTTATTTGTATTTCTATAGAGATACATTGCTTTTATATTAGGAAAAAAAGTCCTCGAAATTTAGATAAACAGTTCAATGAATCTAGGAAAACAGAAAAAAATACAACACAATAGGTAAATAAGCAGTGGCCTATATTTTGCTTGACGTTTCTAAGAATTCTACGCCCTTTATTTAGCTTTCCACAAATAACACCGATTCACTGTGTGACTGGGCAGACTTTTCCCCTCTCTGGCCCTCAGTTTTCCATGTGTAAAATGCATAAGTTGGACTAGATTGGGGATGGCAAATGAGTTTACCTTGAGTGTCTGCGCTGTATCATTGCTAGAGACTGCCTGGACCACCTCTGTGATGAGAATGAATGTTTGAAAGTGGCTAGAGCTCTGTGACTAACAATGTGTGTCATGGATGTAAGCATGTGGAATGACACAGGAGGACCATGCAGTTCCTATATGTAGACTAGATAACTTTAAGGTTTCTTGAAACATTATGAGCCTGGGGCATCTTCCAGCAAAAATATTAATCTGAATTTGAAAAGTCACAGGGGTTGGGGGAACCTAATTCCAAATCACTTTCCATCTTATTTTATGGGAGCCAACACATAATTTGGGGTTTATTGAAGAAGAAAATAGTCATGGCCTTTGTGTCTCCATCATATTTGCCTCCACCACCTCCCATCCCCAGAACAAGGAATAAATGTGCAGCTGTTGTTTCAACTTCTTCAATCTGAAAGAATTTGAAAACCACAGCTGTTAGAGGCATAAACCTGACTCTAAATCTGTTCTTGGTCCATGTCTCATGTTTCATGGAATTCTCTAAAAGCCACACCTCTGGGAGTCGAGTCAAGGAAGGCCACTTCTGTCCATCACTACACTCCCAGGATCAGAAGTGCTAAGTGCTCATTCCCAAGGGGACTTTCCTGTATGAAGTAGCGCCTGTTCCTGTCCAGAGTCAGTGGAACCAAGCTCCTGAGAGGGGTATTGATGTTCCTAAGGTCATATGATGAGTTCAACTACCACCCAGCTTTTCCCATTTGCAAGCAGACATGGATAATTGGGCAAACATCAGCATCTGGCTGCCAGCAGATTGGCTATTTGGAGGAGGGGCAGGCTGGAGGGTTTTACTGCATCTCAACTTAACCACACTAATCTACCCTAGCTTTCACAGAGAACAGCAGGCTATATTCAGGGATCTCGGCAACAGCTGTGCCTTCCAAACCAAGATGCTGTTCAGAAAGATGATCCAAATGCAGGCTATGTGTTTCAGCAGGAGGTGGTGGGACTTTCCTGCTCAAATGGCCCTTTGTGTGCTTCAGGAAGATGGGGCATTAACCTCACACGTGGCTAACCCAAGATGGATGACTTGGCATTCTCAATTTACATTTGGCTGGTGGTCAGAACTGAACTGTCAAAATGCCTGGGTATCTGAGCACACAGTGCCTGACTTGTTCAGACTTGTTTCTGATGAAGTGGGTGGATCCTGGGGCTTTTGCTCTAGCCAGATTTGATAAGCTAAACAAGGCTGGACTGTTACAAAGGCTGGCTCTAGTGTTCCTTCCCCTCAGGGCAGCAGAAATCAGTATTCTGAATCGGTGGCCTCTATTATCAACTTCATTTATCTTCAGCATCTTTATCTATTTCTGGGTCTTCCCTGACATTTACCCACTTGTTGCAAGTGTGGTTCTGCCCAAGACTGGGGTATTGGGAGCACAGGGCCTGTGCTCACGTTGCTTCTACTTAGCTCTGTAAAGTCACCTGCTGGGTCTTCTTGACTTTGTAGTCAGACACTTTGCAAGTACATAGTGCTTCTGGATTC
The DNA here is from genome assembly GCF_022355385.1 of Mustela nigripes. Lineage (NCBI taxonomy): Eukaryota > Metazoa > Chordata > Mammalia > Carnivora > Mustelidae > Mustela > Mustela nigripes. The sequence continues at coordinate 47,933,446 of NC_081568.1, forward strand.
ATCAGTGCTCTGAATTGCCTTCTCAGGGCAAGGGGAGTCAGAAGCTGGCCTGCTGTACCCCTACTTGTCATGGGCCTGCACCATTATATGACAAAGTTCAACACTTCCAGTATGGAGCTAGGAGGGTTTTCTCTGCCTCCCTTCTCGTTCAAACTAGAATAGAGATAGAGCTACTAAAGATTCCAGAATTATTCAAACATCTTGATTCCCAACAAAAGTTGTGAAGGAAACTCAGGCCAGCCTCGTACACTGACTCCTTGAGTACGACAAGGGTATCACATGGGAGGAGCTAAGTACAAGTCTCACAAGAAGTTGTAAACCCAGAATCAAGGCATTATAGTCCTAACAAGGGATCCAAGGAAATGATCCCAGACAGTCTCCTCTGGCCTGGCAGCCCTTTACTCCACATGGGTGCTGAGACCAATGTGTGGGCAGCTCCCCCATGAAGAAGGGGTGCCTAGGGTGAGGGTAGAGGGTGGCTGCATCTGCCATGATGGACCCCAGATTGATAGGCAGGCTTTGCACTAGTCACTGGTTTAGGCCACGGTAAAGCAAAGTAAGAGCAACCTCACTAGAGTGAGATGTACTCCCACTTAGCCTTGAACCCAGCCAGCCTTTATGCCGTGGCCTAGTTTGGAGTTATCAAGAGAACCTCTTAGAAAGTTTAACTCCTTGGAACCTTCTCAAAGGTCATATATTTTGAGCGCTGGCTCTGCGTTTATTTATAGGAATCTAGTCTAAAGAAAGGAATTTGTTTTGGCCAAAAGGCTGTGGTATCAGTGCTGGTAATCATGATACATGTAAGGAACAATTTAAATTCCAATAGTAAGTGATTGGTTAAAGAAATTATAGTCTATCTATATGAGTCAACCATTACAAGTTGTGTTCTAGACTAGTACCTCCTGGTGTAAATACAACCCACCACCTAAGAAATATTCTGATCAAAACTCTGGATCTAACTACTAATTGTTAGAAAATTTAGGGCACAAAGGAACATGTTAAATGACATCAAGAGGATACAATCAGCAAAATTCAGAATGTAAGCACTCTACAAAACAAACCTAGCTTCTTCTTTAACAAACAAAACAAAACAAAACAAAATGACATTAGGCATACATAAAGAAAAAGAGATTTAGGAAATATCTGAAACAAATGCAGTAAGTAGACCTTGCATAAATCCTGTTTGAAACATGTAATTTTTTTTAAAGTCATTTATGAGACAATTGGGGAAGTTGAACACTGGATATTTGATGGTACATATGAATGATTGCAGTTAGTTAAAAGAGCTCTAATCTTGGAGCACGTGGGTGGCACAGTTGGTTGAGCATCCAACTCTTGGTTTTGGCTCAGGTTGTGAACTCAGGGTTCTGAAATTGAGCCCCATATCAGGTTCTGAGCTCAGAACTTGGATTCTCTCTCTCTAGGTTCCTCCCACTTGTGATCTTTTTCTCAAATAAATAAATCTTTTTCTTTTTTTAAAAGAGACCTATCTATGAAAAACTCACAATGAATATTATTATCAATGGGAACCTTCCCTTTGAGATCAGGACCAGGACAACGATGTCCACTCTCGCCACTGTCGTTCAACATATTCCTAGACGTCCTAGCAACAGCAATCAGACAACAAAAAGAAATAAAAAGTATTCAAACTGGCAAAGAAGAAGTCAAAAAAGGAGTCCTAATCTTTTAGAGATATATACTGAATATTTATGGATAAAATAATATTTACAATTTGCTTTTTAAAAATTTTTCTTCAGTGTTCCAAAATTCATTGTTTATGCATCACACCCAGTGCTTCATGCAATACATGCCCTTCATAATACCCACCACCAAATCCATTGAGTAAAGTGTGTAGGGGGTATATACTTGGTAGTTGCTGAATGTGGGTAATAGGTACAGGAAGTTTATTACAATGCTTATGCTATTTTTGTATAGTTTGAAATTACCATAACAAAAAGTTTTAGAAAACATAGTGTAGAGGAAAATCTGTGTCACAGGTTAAGTGTTTACGTCATATTACATGAAAAGAGAGAGTCTACAAGGGGTTGTATCTTAAGTTCCATCTCGTTTTTGTAACTGTGTGCATATATGCATGAAAGAATCTGCTGAAATACGTGAACCAAAATGATTAATGAACTATGATTAATTATGAAGCCTGGACTACAGTAATTTTTAATTTTTATGGCATTTACTACTCTGAGTTTTTTCCAGTAATCATTGTTACTCTTATAAGCAGAAAATAACAATAAATCTATTTATAATTAGGAAAAATACATGCATAACTATATTTTCACAGAAGAAGTTACAGAAAGAGAGTACTTATGGAAGAATTTGGGACTTTTCTGTGTTTTCCTAATTCACTCAAAGAGTACAATTTGTTTGTACAAAGAAGTTTAGAACAAGTACACCTCAGCTTTATATTAGGCATTTTAAGAAAATGTCTGAATATTTCATAACTAATGTCTTATGATTCTACACCTGTACAAAGTTGAACTTCTTCCTGGCAGACCTGAGTTCTGCTCTTCCAACAAGGAAGAACTGTTTGATGTGAGACAAGTCAATGGCTCTTCTCTGGGTCTCTGTTTCTTCACCTTGTGTTTTTCATGAAACTCAAATGGGAAAGCAAATTGTTCTGGTTGGCTTTATACAAGTGTCAGGAGGTGGTAGTGGCTACTACTCTCCCAACAATTATACCATCACATCTTAAGGAAGAAAAAAAGCCAACACTGGGGCAGGTAAACACGTGAGTAAGACAAATTTATTTCCCTCCCAATCATGTTCTCAGGGTTGGCCTTGTTCTAGCAACCTGGAAGTGTCCCAGAGACATTATAAAACAGAGTGGCGAGGGGGATGCTGTGTGCCATCGCTGAAAGGGAAGAGGGAAACACCAGGACACAACTACTGCTCATAATATGCCTCCAGTGTTGTGCACAATCATTAATCCTCCAAAAAATCCTGTGAGATATGTATAATTATAATTCTTATTGTCCAGAAAACGGGTTCAGAGAGCTGAAGTTACTTGCCCTATGTCACACAGTTCCAGAATGATGGAGCAGGACTCTTTTCTAATTATGTCTGATCCCCAAACTTGCAGAAATTCTTAAACATTATTCTTTACAGTATCACTAGAGGTAAAAAATGCACATTGTAAGCAATATTCAGAGTTTCAAGAGTTGACTGGCTCCTTGCACCACATGAAGGAGACTCTTTACATGTCCCTGTGATTGTCAAGACTAATATGCAAGAAATAAAAACCTACCACCATTGAGGAATAAATGCTTGAGCTAGGTAACTGGCTCAAGAACCAGTATAGGCAGGTATGAAGAAAAACTCTGTGGTGACTGGAACCAAAGACTCTGGATTCTCTCTCTGTCTTCCTTCCTCTGCTTCTGTGTTGGTGTCACCCACTCCTACCAGAGATGTGCCTTACCCCAGAGAGAGGAAACATGGCCATGTGTGTCTCCAAAGTCACTTCTTAGAGAATCATTTTTGATGAGGGAAGGAAAGCTGTCCCTCCATATCCACTTAGAAAAATCCATGTGAAGGCTCTGACTGTCCTGTTGACTAGTGCAACCAGTCCGGGACCCAACACTGCATCCAATGCACTACTGTGATTGCTGGCAGCAGAGAGAACCACTTGGCTTCAAAGGTCTCTACAAGAACGGGTAGGGAGTGATAGTCCCAGGAGGGAAAATTTGGAAGTCCACCACTGTGCTCTGGAAGGTGGTGACAAAATTAGGGATGAGTTGATGGCCCCTTTAATCTTGCAGCTTCCTTTCATGTTTTCTTTTACCCTAAGCTAAGTCAGGCTTCCACATCTGGTGGAAGAGAGTTCCATCAATTTGTGAATTCCAGCTGAGGCAGATTTTATTCCAGAATTGTTTGTCAGCAAGGGAAACATGGTAAAACACGATGGAGGCAAAGAGACTTGAGTTCAAATGTCAACTCTTTTGCTAACTTGCTGGGCTGCCTTGGATAAGTTACTTCACTTCTTTAAGTCTCCAGATTTTTCACTAGTTAAAGATGATAACACCTATTTACAAGGTTCTCATGAGGATTCATTGAGATAATCATATAAAATGCCAGATACAGTGGCACATAGCAGGCGTTCAACAAAGTGTAGCTTTTATTTAATTAATTCCACAAATACTTAGTGAGTGTGTACTACATTGCAAGACACAGTGTTGGGCATAAGGAATCATGAATCAAGAAAGAAAGACAAGGTTTCTATTGTCCTGGAGCTTCTCACAGCAGGGGTTGGTGAGGAGAAAATAAACAAGGAAATAAACAATATAGTTACAGATGGTGATAACTACTTTGGAAAAAAATGAAATTGTTTCCATACTTATAACTGATATAAAACCCCCCAGTTCAATCTCTCTCTCCACCCTTTTATCTATGTGTTGGGAGCTATTCTCAAGGAGTTCAGCATTTAGAGTAAGCTTGAACTTGGAAAGGCATTAAACCATGGGCTCCTAAGGGACATGAAGAGGAAAGAAAAATGGATTGTTGATAGGAAAATCCTGACAGTCTTCTACAGGATTTCCAAGTGCCATTTTGTCAACCTTTGCCTGGTAGGGTCCAGAATCACCTGGGGGAGCCTTTAAAAGATAGTTCCCAATTCCCATCCCCCAATGTTTAAATTATTGTGGTCTAGGATTTTTTTTAAGCTTTTTTTTTTTTTAAATGGGCAATCAGATGAGAAGCATTCTTGCCAGCCAATCTATGAATTCTATTAGTCACCAAGGCTGAGAATACAAAGCTGCGTCTATTGCTCTGCTTACTACCATATGTTTGTTTCTAGTTTCTAGGATATTTGTGCCTATTGGGCCTCAAGGGGCTCAGAATCTAGCAGGAAATATGAACAAAGGTGTTGTGGGAATATAAAGCAGGAACAACGTAGTCTGTGAGGGTTGAAGAAAACTTTATGGAAGGGAAGAATCCTGGATAAGTTAGAATTTGGTTCGGCCGCACATGACAGAAAACACAAAATTATAGTGGGTTAAACTAGATAGAATTTCTTTTTCTGTCACATAAAGGTCTTGAGGAAAGTAATCCTTTATGGTGGTATGGTGTTTTAGATTCCTTTCTTGTTTTTTCCTCATTCTCATCATGAGGCCTAAACAGTCCAAGATGATTGCTCAGATTCCAGCCCTCACTTCTGTATTCCCTCCAGCAAGAACAACAAAGAGCAAAGAAAGGCATAACCTCTCCATTTAAAGGTATATTCTGGAAGTTGCACATGAAAATTCCTTTGACATTTTATAGTCCAGAACTTAGGTACATTCAAGAAATGAAACATAGCTAAAAATATTAAGTTCTATTACCAAAATAGAAAAGGAAAGCATTGGGAGACAACTGGAAGATCTCTACACTGAGATATTAAAAATTATTAGCCATTAGGGAGGGTAAGTCACAGAGTAGACTCAAGAAGAGCGTACTAGTGTGTCTCCATTAGCAGGATGGGACACCATGCCTCACTTTTCTTTCCACATGCTCTGTTCATCATCCTTCATATTGGGACTCGAAGCCCCCCTAGAGCGAGCCTATCTACCCTGGCCATTCAGTGCTCAGTTCTAATATGACCTTTAAAATGATATCAAAACCCCCATGTCACTGGAATAATGGTTGCTTAAAGGTACCCCCACTCCTTTGGTCTGTGAGAGAGCTCACTTTGAAATCACATCATTGAAATTACTAGGACAAATTACTGAAACCAATTTGGAAAAAACTACAATCCTAACTCTTTCATGTGGTTAATTATGGCACATCTGCCTGAAGCAGTGTTATGTAAGCATGAAAGGTAATCAATTATAAAGTCAAAGAGCATGAAAAATAGCTCATGATAAAATACTGAGGAAGTGCACATAGTGTGTGCATATGTTGTGATTCTAATTATGTGAAAGAATGTGTATATGGACAAATATTAGAAAGAACATCATAAAACAAAAGCAATTGTTGGGTGGATGAAAGGTTTTTCTTTTCTAAAAGCCAGTGTGGTTACATTACCTTTATGGCAGATACAATTTGAAATAAGTTGCAAAAACTTTATATGCTGTCAAATGTAGGTGTGCTGAAGAATTACCTGAGGAGCTTATTAAAACTTCAGATTTCTGGATTCTAGCCAAAGAGACTGTGATTCTATAGGTCTGGGGAATGACTGCATTCTTACCAAGCATCCCAGATCATGTTGTGGGAAGTGATGCACTAACCACATTTGAAAACCTGTACTGGTTAGTGTTTCAGAGAACGTCAAAAAGTAGTATAGAGTTGAGACATTGTCTGTGCTAAAGGAGCCCAACTTTGTGTTGTTTATTGTCTAAGTGAGCTCCAATAAGCTCAGCCCCCACAGACAGTGTCTCAGGGAACACAGGCAAATGCTTAGAGTTTTGAAGAGATTCCCTTGAAAAAGAATACATGTAAGATGCTGTTCATTATTTTTAGAAATAAAAATTTTCTTGGTTTCAGAAAAGGAGCCAGAGATATAAGGGTCTAGCAGGCAGAACCCCCAACTTCCCTATGAGCATTCATCACTTGGTGGAAAGTTTACTAAGATTTGTGTATGTTAAAATTATCAGAAAGGAGACAGGAGATAGGTAACGTTGCATCAAGTAGTTAGAATGCAGAATGTAGAGACAAAGGGTACATATCTATCCAGTGGATGTGGAATTTTTCATCAAGAAGAATTTGAATGTAACTCCTTATATACTTGTTTTTAGAAAGCTGATTTTATTATGAAGCCTTTGGAATTCCTCTAAAATTCAAAAAGTTTAAATGATTCAGAAAGCTAAAAATATGATGTGCCTCAGCAATCTGTTCCAAAATGTAGGCCAGAAATTTTTCAGAATTACCCTGCCCACATCAAAATTATACTGCTTTAAAATAGTGCATGTAGTTCATAGAATCCCCAGAATTTCAACTTCTGTTCTAAACTACAACTTTCAAATGTAGCTTATAATTTGTTTGGCTCAGGAACAATCCTACTGACAGCTGGTTTGCACTGTGGAAAATATCCTTGTATGGGAATTTAGCACATTTGCCCACTTGAATTCTTGGACGTAATATCAACTTCCATTAGAGAAATGCAACTCACAACTATAAGTTTCAGTTCTTATTTTTAAGATAATCAAATACTTGGGGCTCCTGGGTGGCTCAGTGGGTTAAAACCTCTGCCTTCGGCTCAGGTCATGATCCTAAGGTCCTGGGATTGAGTCCCGCATCGGGCTCTCTGTTCAGCAGGGAGCCTGCTTCCTCCTCTCTCTGCCCGCCTCTCTGCCTACTTGTGATCTCTGTCTGTCAAATAAATAAATAAAATCTTAAAAACAAAAAAGATAATCAAATACTTAGTGCAAAAACAAAACAAAAAAACAAAAACCAGTTTATTTAGCTACTAACGCAGGAAACCATATGTGAAGTTAACAATTGAAAACCAAAGCCACCAGCTATAATTGTATTAGCAACTTCCAAAGTGGATTCTATGAGATGTTAGCAGACATCGATAAAACAAAAAAGGGAATCTCAAGCCAGTAAGTTTGGGTAGCACTGTAATAAACTGTTAAACATGATTCTTCACCGCAAAACTTTTGACAACCTTTACAATGATAATGGGCATTCACAATCTCCAAGGTGGGGAAATAGTATGTGTTTCCCAAACTTAAATATTGTCAGAATCTCTAAAACGCTTGGGTTCCAACTAACATACTTAAAGAAACACTCTCTTGCCTTTCTAAATTTGATAACTAAGCTCTTGAAAATTGGGATTATATTTATTTTTGTTTTATTTTCACGGAGAGCAGTTTTCTTAATTTGCAACTAGCCAGAGCAGTTTTGTCCAAAGCATAGAAAAGTTTGACATTTTAAACATACTGACATTTCAACACACTTTTAAAGGAGGCTAGTCTTATTACAAATATAACCTCTGATTTATAAGGACAAACAAGGCAATGAATCCTAATAGAATGTGCTCATGGCTCTCATCTTAAAGAATTTCACTCTGATGACTTGGAGAGGCAGATGAATTAGTGTCAATGGGGCAGGGCTTTGTTTAGTCTGTAGCTCTCTAGTCTGAGTCAACTGTGATTTAAAGAGCTAGAAGTGAGCAGATAAGGGGCATTTGTAGCTAGGCAGGCTTATTTGCAATTGGGTGACTTTTCTACATAAAAGTTTTCCATATTTTTAAGCCCAAATTATACTGTGGATCTGTACAGAATCTAAGCTCCTGACTTCTGATCCCAGTACTGTTGCTCATCCTCAAACAGCCATTAAGGAGAAGGAAGGAAGGAATTGTTGGTGCCGGGCTAGTCTGAAGACAGTTAGGAAACACTAAACAATGCCCTATAACATTCAGCTGTCTTACAAAGGGATTCCTCCAACCAATTTGTTTATAAGAATAAGGTCTGTCATCAAAACCCAGTTTAGTCACTATGCTGTCATTAAAATGAGATGGGATTGGGGCACCTGGGTGTCTCAGTGAGTTAAAGCCTCTGCCTTCGGCTCAGGCATGATCTCAGGGTCCTGGAATCAAGCTCCGCATCAGGCTCTCTGCTCAGTGGGGAGCCTGCTTCCTCCCTCTCTCTCTGCCTGCCTCTCTGCCTACTTGTGATCTCTGTCTGTCAAATAAATAAATAAAATCTTTAAATAAAACAAAATGAGATGGGATAAAATGGGTCAAACTGTCACACACATTTCTTCCTTCATCAATTGTGAAGACAACCAGATGTTGCTTTAGTTCCTACATGAGGTTACACGTTTGCTCTCTCCACCAAGATATTTGTTTTGCTCTTTAACCACATTGAAGTGACATTGCACAGAGTGATAAAGAATATAAAATATAAGAATAAAATTTTTATTGGGTAGAGGAAATCTTAGATACAATTAAGTATAAGGCTGATGAAATGTATTAACAACCTTTCCTTAAGGAACAAATGCAAACTTAGTAAAGGAAGAAGTTGGAAGCTTAGAACAACTTTCCATACAAAATTTCCAAGCAGTTTTAGTAACAAAATCTCAATTTGCATGAATTATACAGATCATTGAAGGAAAAGTATATTGGTTTGTGGCTACTTCTGATCCTCAGTTCAGGTGCCTTGTAGATCTCTTCTACCATGATCCCAATTCTGGTGGTCCTGATCTTGTTCTAAATAGGTTCTTTCCATCCATAGTGGACACTCACCATGAGGACACATCATAAGAAGGATTTTTATTGCTCACCGTGAATTAAACAAATTCCATGTGCTCTTACACATGAACTCCATGGTTTCAGAGACAGCTGCTTGCACCAAATCTGGAGGAGCTCTTCCATTTGTGGGGGTGCTTAAGTCACATGTACAACACATGTAAAGAGTTTAGAAATAGCATCAGAGTATGTGCACAACATCTTTGTTGAAAAAGTTTCAAGTCTCATGTAAGCTAACAGGATCTGTGCAATTCTGGAGACTATTAAGTAAAAATAAATTATCTGTATGTGGTATGGAAACCATCCTCATTTGAACAGTACTCGTTCTGTTTATTTCTATCCCCCAAACAGAAAACATCCAACAAGAACAATTTTATCTATGTTTATTTAATTATAACAAAAGTAGAACAATGCATACCAAATGGAAAAATAAATCCAAAAAAGATGATGAAAATGTTTAGGAACAGAAATGACTAATTTAGCTGAAGGAATTACCCAAGTGCCATGAAAACATATTTGAAACTTATAATTGGTTATTAAAGTAAATTAAATTTAGTAACTGAGTCTCAATTCATTACTAAAAATTATCAAAATATTTTCAAACTGTTACATAAAAACAGACAATATCAATAAGTAGTACATAAACACCAAACAAAAAATCATATGAGAAAAATAAATAAATGTATCCTGAGATAAAATACAAATCACACTTGTCATGCCAGATATATACTCCCTATCCCCTCAATAAAATTGTGAGAATTCAGTATTTTGCACATTCCAAGATAAAGTAATGATAATATATGTTGATACAAATTTCAGACACAAAAATAAATTACTTCATATCTTAAATATTCCTATGATGAAACATCAGGACTCCAGTTTCACTAATCAAAATTTTATGAAGGTATAAATTATGTTTGATTTGACTCCTCAAATCATGGCTGACAACTCCCAGCAAAGCATTCTAGGCTCTTTTTTTCTCATACCAACTGACCCAGAATATATTTTAAGAAATGTTTATTTTCTGTGCATATTTGTTTTAAAATTATAAATTCCTGAGCACTTTTTCTTCTTCCTCCTCATCACTGTCAGTGACATTGACTTGCTGGATGCTAGAGGGAGTTGATGTTGGGGCTGTGAAGACATTCTCCAAGGCTCCAATGTCCAGCTGAGGCATGGGATTTAAGTATTCTTCCCCACTGTGGCTATGACTGTTATAGTAAGAGGTCCCATCCATGCTCTCACAACTCCGAGAATCTTCACTGTGTGTGCGTTCATCTGGATAGTCTCTAAAAGGATAGTCTCTATTTAAAGCTGAAAACATAGCCTCGTGTTTTTGGTACCTGTCTTCATAATAACCAAGGCATTCTGGCATTGAACTTGGAAAATTTCCATAGCCAAAGGGAGGCCGACTATAAGGGCAGGTGCTGTAGCAGAAAGATAAAAAAGGAATTAGATCATACCTTGCTCCCATGCTGACTTGCATACAGACTAATTGAGCAAGTTTAACTGCACCCTCTTTGGGGCCTGGAAAGTGCCCAAGATAACTTTCTGCAACCACTTCATGTATTCATCTGCACTTTTACTACTACCAAGTCCCAACATAGAGTAAATAGCAAAGTAAGCCTGTGACTCACCAGAGCTAGTATCTAGTATCAGCCTTGTACTTCTTACCTTTGACAACCCTGACAAAGAAAAATTGATAATCTGGACTTTTCTCTCATGACACCATGTAAGATTTTGGAAATGTAGGCTTGTGTTATATTGTGCTAAAAATCAATGCTTAGTAAGTAGTACAACAATTGTTTTTACTAGTATTTGAAACAAAACTTATGGGGTGGGGAGACATATAATTGAGTTGGGATCAATACTCATCAACTGCATTTTTCACAAAACTAGAATAAGTAATTCCTAAAATCTGAGTGGAATCATAAAAGATCCTGAATAGCTAACACAATCTTGAGAAGAAAAAAAAAAAAAAAAGCTGGCAATATCACAATTCTATATTTCAAGACATACTACAAAGCTACAGTAATCAAAACAATATTTCACTGGTACAAAAATAGACATATAGATCAATAGAACAGAATAGAGAACCCAGAAATAAATCCATGATTATATGGTCAATTAATTTATGATAAAAGAAGCAAGAATGTACAATGGGGAAAAGACTGTCTTCAGTAAATGGTGCTAAGAAAACTGAACAGCTACATGTAAAGAGAATGAAACTGGGCCACCTTTGAACACCATACACAAAAATAAACTCAAAATGGATTAAAGACCTAAATGTGAGGCCTGAAACCATAAAAATCCTAGAACGCAGGCAATAATTTCTTTAACATTAGTCATAACAACATTTTTCTAGATATGTTTCCTAAGACAAGAGAAACTAAAGCAAAAATGAATTATTGAGACTATATCAAAATAAAAAACTTCTGCACAGCAAAGGAAACAATCAATAAAGCTAAAAGACAGCCTACTAAATGGGAGGAAATATCTGCAAATGACATATCAATAGTATCCAAAATATAAAAAAAACTTCTACAATTCAACACCAAAAAACAATCTGATTAAAAAATGGGCAGAGGACCTGAATAGGCATTTTTCCAAAGAAGATATACAGATGGTCAACAGACACATGGAAAGATGCTCAACATTCTCATCACCAGGGAAATGCAAAGTAAAACCACAATGAGATATCATCTTACACTTGTGAAAACGGCTGAAGTCAAAAAGACAAAAAAATAACAAGTGTTGGCAAGGATGTGGAGAAAAGGGAACCTCATATGCTGCTGGTGGAGATATATACTGGTACAGCCACCATGGCAAACAGCATGGAGATTCCTCAAAAAATTAAAAATAGAAATACCATATGATCCAATAATTCCACTATGGGGTATTTACCCAAAGAAAATGAAGACACCAATTCAAAAAGATATACTCATCCCTATGTTTACTTTAGTATTGTTTATAAAAGCTAAAAAATGGAAACAACCTAAGAGTCCATCAATAGATGAATGGATAAAGGAGATGTGTTTTATCACGAATGAAAGAGGAGAGATCACAATCAACACTGGCTAAATACAAACAATTATAAGAACATATTATAAGCAACTATATGGCAACAAATTAGGCAATCTTGAAAAAATGAATGCATTCCTAGAAATGTATAAACTACCAAAAATGAAACTGGAAGAAACAGAAAACCTGAACAGACCCATAACCAGCAAGGACTCTGAAGCAGTAATCAAAAGTCTCCCAATGAACATGAGTCCAGGATCAGATGACTTCCCAGGGGAATTCTACCAAATATTTAAACAAGAATTCATACCTATTCTTCTGAAGCTGTTTTCAAAAATAGAAATGAAAGGAAAACTTCCTAACTCTTTCTTTAAGGCCAGCATTACCTTGCTCCCAAACCCAGACAAAGACCCCACCAAAAAGGAGAATTACAGACCAACATCCCTGATGAACATGGATGCAAAAATTCTCACCTAGATACTAGCCAATAGGATCCAACAGTACATTAAAAGGATTATTCATCATGACCACGTGGGGTTTATTCCTGGGCTGCAAAAGTAGCTCAACATCCACAAATCAATCAATGTGATACACTACATTAATAAAAGAAAGGACAAGGACCATATGATCCTTTTGATAAATGCAGAAAAAGCATTTGACAAAGTATAGCATGCTTTCTTGATTAAAACTCCTCACAGTGTAGGGATAGAGGAAACATACCTCAATATCATAAAAGCCATATATGAGAAGCCTACAGCAAATATCATTCTCAATGGGGGAAAAGACTGAGAGATTTTCCCCTAAGGTCAGGTACAGAACAGGGAGGTCCACTGTCACCACTATTGTTCAACATAGTACTAGAAGTCCTAACCTCAGCAATCAGACAACAAAAGAAATAAAGGTCATCCAAATTGTCAAAAAAGAACTCAAACTCTCACTCTTTGCAGATGGCATGATACTCTATGTGGAAAACCCAAAAAGCTCCATCCCAAAATTGTAAAACTCATACAGGAACTCAGCAATGTGGCAGGATATAAAATCAATGCACATAAATGAGTGGCATTTCTACACACTAACAATGAGACAGAAGAAAGAGAAAGTAAGGGGTCAATCCCATTTACAATTGAACCCAGAACCATAAGATATTTAGGAATAAACCTAAGCAAAGGGCGCCTGGGTGGCTCAGTGGTTAAGCCGCTGCCTTCGGCTCAGGTCATGATCTCAGGGTCCTGGGATCAAGCCCCGCATCAGGCTCTCTGCTCGGCAGGGAGACTGCTTCCTCCTCTCTCTCTCTCTCTCTGCCTGCCTCTCTGCTTACTTGTGATCTCTCTCTGCCAAATAAATAAATAAAATCTTTAAAAATAAATAAATAAATAAATAAACCTAAGCAAAGAAGCAAAGAATCTGTACTCAGAAAACTATAGAAACTTCATAAAAGAAATTGAGGAAGACACAAAGAAATGGAAAAATGTTCCATGCTCATGGATTGGAAGAACAAATATTGTGAAAATGTCTGTGCTACCTAGAGCAATCTATACATTCAATACAATCCCTATCAAAATGCCATCAATCTTTTTCACAGAGCTGAAAAAAATAGTCCTAACAGTTGTATGGAACAAGAAAAGCCCAAATAGCCAAAGGAATTTTTAAAAAGAAAACCAAAGCTGGTGGCATCACAATTCTGGACTTCAAGCTATGTTACAAAGCTATAATCATCAAGACAGTATGGTATTGATACAAAAACAGACATCTATTCAATAGAACAGAATAGAGAACCCAGAAATGGAACCCCAACTTCATGGTCAACAAGTCCTCAACAAAGCAGGAAAGAATATCCAATGGAAAAGGGACAATCTCTTCAACATATGGTGTTGAGATAATTGGACAGCCACATGCAGAAGAATGAAACTGGACCATTTCCCTACACCACACACAAAAATAGACACAAAATGGATGAGAGACCTAAATGTCAAACAGGAATCCATCAAAATCCTAGAGGAGAACACAGGCAGCAATATCTGTGACCTCAGCCACAGCAACTTCTTGCTAGACATGTCTCCAAAGGCAAGAGATATAAAATGAACTATTGTGAATTCATTAAGATAAAAAGCTTTTTCACAGCAAAGGAAACAGTAAAAAAAAAAAAAAGACAACTTATAGAATGGAAAGAGATATTTGCAAATGTCTTATCAAATAAAGGGCTAGTATCCAAAATTTATAAAGAACTTATCAAACTCAACACCCAAAGAACAAATAATCCAATCAAGAAATGGGCAGAGGACATGAACAGACATTTCTGCAAAGAAGACATCGAAATGGACAACAGACACTTGAAAAAATGCTCAACATCACTTAGCATCAGGGAAATACAATCAAAGTCACCATGAGATACCACCTCACACCAGTCAGAATAGCTAAAATTAACAACTCGGGAAATGACAGATGTTGGTAAGGATGTGGCAAAAGGGGAACCCTCCTACTGTTGGTGGGTGAAAGCTTGTGCAACCACGCTGGAAAACAGTATGAAAGTTCATCAAAAAGTTTAAAATAGAGCTACCCTATGACCCAGCAATTACACTATTGGGTATTTACCCCAAAGATACAAATGTAGTGATCTGAAGGGGCACATGCAACCTGAGTTTATAGCAGCAATGTCCACAATAGCCAAACTGTGGAAGGAGCCTAGATATCCATCAACAGATGAATGGATAAAGCAGATGTGGTGTATATATACATATACAATGGAATATTACTTAGCCATCAAAAAATGGAATCTTGTCATTTGCAATGACATGGATGAGACTAGAGGGTATTATGCTAAGTGAATAAGTCAGTCAGAGAAAGACAATTATCATACTATCTCACTGACACATGAAATTTAAGAAATAAAACAGAGGACCATAGGGGAAGGGAGGGAAAAATAAAACAAGATGAAACCAGAGAGGGAGAAAAACCAGAAGAGACTCTTAATCATAGGAAACAAACAGAGTTGCTGGAGGGGAGAGGAGTGGAAGGATGGGGTAGCTGCATAATAGACATTAAGGAGTACATGTGATGTAATGAGCACTGGGTACTATATTAGACTGTGATGAATCACAGACCTGTACCTCTGAAACCGGGAATACATTATATGTTAATTTTTTTTAAAAGATGGGTTTTACACACACATACATAGACACACAGGAATATTATGCAGTCATAAAAAAGGATGAGCTCTTGCCATTTGTGACAACATAAATAGACCTAGAGGGCATCTATACCAAGTGAAATAAGTCAGACTGAGAAAGACAAATACTATATGATTTCACTTATAAGTGAAATCTTAAAATGTAAATAAACAAAAAGCAGAATCAGAACTGTAAATACAGAGAACAAACTGATGGTTACCTCAGAATGGGAGGTTGTGCAAAATGAGTGAAGGGGAGTGGAGATTCAGTCTTCTAGTTATAAAGTAAATAAGTCATAGGAACAAAAGGTATAGCATAAGCAACATAGTCAATGATAATATAATAGCAATGTTTAAGCTCAAATGGCAGCTATACTTATGATGAACATAGCATAATGTATAAACTCATCAAATCACTATACTGTACATCTGAAACTAATATAAAATTATGTGCCAACTATACTGAGAAAAAAAAAAAAGAGAGAGAGAGTTCCTGGGCAGGGGGGCCGTGACCCTGGAACAGAGGATAACAACCTTTTTTTTTTTTAATTAATTTTTTATTTTTTATAAACATATATTTTTATCCCCAGGGGTACAGGTCTGTGAATCACCAGGTTTACACACTTCACAGCACTCACCAAAGCACATACCCTCCCCAATTTTTAATTGAATCTCCATAATAAGTTAAATTAAAAATATTGTTTCTATTGGAAAGATTTAGAATGAATATTAAACTCTGGTTTTAAAGATCTTTTCCAAATAAAATTTTTGCAAAGTGAACAACCAAAAAGATTATTTTGCTGTTTAACAAATTGATTTTAAGGCAATTCTAAAAATTCTGCCATCCCAATCTGTTTGCTAATTTTTTTTTTTTTTAAGAATATTCTCTCTTTCAAAGGTGCATAATGGGAATCATAGGAAGGAGTATACAAATGTCCAAGCGAGAGTTCCCTGGACTCATGGACTCCATCTAGTGACAGAATAACATAAACATAATAACCACACTCAGCAAAACCCCCAAGTTAAGGGTTTCACTTGATGTGCCCACATTTTTTAAAAAAAGGTCAACTTTGTT
Source organism: Mustela nigripes (assembly GCF_022355385.1). Classification (NCBI taxonomy): domain Eukaryota; kingdom Metazoa; phylum Chordata; class Mammalia; order Carnivora; family Mustelidae; genus Mustela; species Mustela nigripes. The sequence goes on from NC_081568.1 coordinate 47,949,883, forward strand.
TTCTTCCCTTTAAAATATAAGTACAATTGACAAACTAGACTATTATCTCAAACACTGAAAATATGGGGGTATCTTGAGTGGTTTGGTATCCCACCCCCAAATGTCCCAAGTGCTGGGTACCTTACCCTTGTTAAATATCACAATAATGAGGCTAAAGTTCCAAAATGTTTCAGGTTTCCTTTCCTACTGCCACATCTTCCTTCGGGCATTTTTAATATAACATGTATGTCCTGAACACATTATCCTTTTAGCTAGAATGACTTTGCTTCTGTAGCTCTTCTAACCTCAGCCCTCCATCTACTGAATTACACAGATACCTCTCCCTCCATAAAGCACTCACTTCAGCTAGAAACAATGTTCCCACTATTGTGTTCAGGACTCAATGTAAGCAAGATATTACATAAGACTTGGTGGAGAATTTAATTTTAAAAGAAGATCTAAAATCTAGGTATATACTAGACATATGCTAAAGTCTATAATGCAAACTCAAACATTACATGGCCATGTAGATATTCAGAAAGCAGATCAATTATGATAAGAGCATTCAGAAAACAGATCAATTAAGATAAGATTAATCCTAGAAGTTTGCATGGATGAAAAATAAGTTTAGCATCAATTAGAATTATTAGAATGGTAATATTAGTCAACATGTTAACAAACAATAAGCATTTAGTAGGTTCTCTAGGCATTAGCCAAGGAGTTTATGTGTTATCTCAATTATTCTTTAGACCAACCATATGAGACAGATATTGTATCCCCATTTTACATCCCTGGTGGTCTAGTGGTTAGGATTCGGCGCTCTCTCTCTCCATTTTATAGCTGGGAGTTGAGAACCTTAAAAAGATTGAGTAACTTGCTCAAAGTCATATAATTAGCGAGTAGTGAAACCGAATCAGGCAAGCTAACTCTAGAACTTGTTCTCCTAACTACTGCGCCACTTAAAAACCTGGTAACCTTAAGTAAACATAAGTTTTTCTGAGCCTTGGACACCTTATATAAAACAGATTATGCTGCCAACTTAAAAGATCTGTCAGGAGGAACCTGAGAGAGGATATCTATGCATACTTTAGAAATGAAAAACACTTTTAATGTATTATTATATAGTTTTACAAGAAGTTACAGGTAATAATATATTCATAAACTCAGACACTTACATGTGTGTATAACATTGATTTTCAAAAAGAATGCAAAGATAGAACAAAAAATAACTGAAATGCTGGCATGTAGGAGGCAAGATGGAAGTGGGGAAGAAATAGGCAAAGAAGCTAGACTTCTGAGAATGGACTTTGCCTTATGGTTTTGACTTTGAAACCACAAAATTATTTTACATAATTTTAAAACAAATGTAGTATTTTAAAAAGTAATCCCTAAAAATTAAAAGCAAATGAAAACAGATGAACCCCAGTTATATCAAGTTGTAGTTACCTTAACTACATAAACATTATATCAGGATAATTTAAATCTGGTATTTTTATTGTTCCTTCCTGGTAAGATACACCCTAAAAAGAAAAGAATCACAAACAAATCTTACACTGCATTTGGTAATTTTATTGTTTGTGACAGTGCTGCTTTGAAACTATTGATATAATTGTTTTGAAACTATTCTCTCTCTATATATATACATACATATAAACACACATCAGAAAAAAAAAAACATGTTTGGTAAGATAAAGCAAATATATTATTACCATTAGGAAACAAGATTTTTAGGGGGAAAGATACTAGCACATAAGATCAATGCATCTTATTTGAAACTACAATATTAAATTTATTTTGGAAATATCAACATAACACTCATGAAGTATTTTTCTCAAAAAAATACATATTTTCTCATATTCTACACTGCAAATCCCTAGATACTTTTGTTTTTCCCAGCGTAACATTATTCATTGTTTTTGCACCACACCCAGGGCTCCATGCAATCCGTGCCTTCTCCAATACCCACCACCTGGTTCCCCCAACCTCCCACGCCCCACCCCTTCAAAACCCTCAGATTGTTTTTCAGAGTCCATAGTCTCTCATGGTTCACCTCCCCTTCCAATTCCCTCAACTCCCTTCTCCTCTCCATCTCCCCTTGTCCTCCATGCTATTTGTTATGCTCCACAAATAAGTGAAACCATATGATAGTTGACGCTCTCTGCTTGACTTATTTCACTCAGCATAATCTCTTCCAGTCCTGTCCATGTTGCTACAAAAGTTGGGTATTCATCCTTTCTGATGGAGGCATAATACTCCATAGTGTATATGGACCACATCTTCCTTATCCATTCGTCCGTTGAAGGGCATCTTGGTTCTTTCCACAGTTTGGCGACCGTGGCCATTGCTGCTATAAACATTGGGGTACAGATGGCCCTTCTTTTCACGACATCTGTATCTTTGGGGTAAATGCCCAGGAGTGCAAATGCAGGGTCATAGGGAAGCTCTATTTTTAATTTCTTGAGGAATCTCCACACTGTTCTCCAAAGTGGCTGCACCAACTTGCATTCCCACCAACAGTTTAAGAGGGTTCCCCTTTCTCCACATCCTCTCCAACACATGTTGTTTCCTGTCTTGCTAATTTTGGCCATTCTAACTGGTGTAAGGTGGTATCTCAATGTGGTTTTAATTTGAATCTCCCTGATGGCTAGTGATGAAGAACATTTTTTCATGTGTCTGATAGCCATTTGTAGGTCTTCATTGGAGAAGTGTCTGTTCATATCTTCTGCCCATTTTTTTATATGATTGTCTGTTTTGTATGTGTTGAGTTTCAGAAGTTCTCTATAGATCCTGGATATCAACCTTTTGTCTGTACTGTCATTTGCAAGTATCTTCTCCCATTCTGTGGGTTGCCTCTTAGTTTTGTTGACTGTTTCCTTCGCTGTGCAGAAGTTTTTGATCTTGATGAAGTCCCAAAAGTTCATCTTCGCTTTTGTTTCCTTTGCCTTTGGAGACATATCTTGAAGGAAGTTGATGTGGCTGATATCGAAGAGGTTACTGCCTATGTTCTCCTCTAGGATTCTGATGGATTCCTGTCTCACGTTGAGGTCTTTTATCCATTTTGAGTTTATCTTTGTGTATGGTGTAAGAGAATGGTTGAGTTTCATTCTTCTGCATATAGCTGTCCAGTTTTCCCAGCACCATTTATTGAAGAGACTGTCTTTTTTCCACTGTATATTTTATTTGTTTTGTCAAATATTAATTGACCATAGAGTTGAGGGTCCATATCTGGGCTCTCTACTCTGTTCCACTGGCCTATGTGTCTGTTTTTATGCCAGTACCATGCTGTCTTGGTGATCACAGCTTTGTAGTAAAGCTTGAAATCAGGTAACCTATTCTCCTGAAGCTGTTTCAAAAAACTGAAGCAGAAGGAAAACTTCCAGATTCTTTCTATGAAGCCAGCATTACCCTGATCCCCAAACCAGGCAAAGATCCTACCAAAAAGGAGAATTTCAGACCAATATCACTGATGAATATGGATGCTAAGATTCTCAACAAGATCCTAGCAAACAGGATCCAACAGCACATTAAAAAGATTATCCACTTATGGTTTGTCTCCCTCCCAATTCCATCTTGTTTCATTGATTCTTCTTCTACCCACTTAAGCCCCCATGTTGCATCACCACTTCCTCATATCAGGGAGATCATATGATAGTTGTCTTTCTCTGCTTGACTTATTTCGCTAAGCATGATACGCTCTAGTTCCATCCATGTTGTCGCAAATGACAAGAAAGGGGGAGGGGGTTTGGGAGGATGGGGTGGGATTATGGACATTGGGGTGGGTGTGTGCTTTGGTGAGTGCTGTGAAGTGTGTAAACCTGGTGATTCACAGACCTGTACCCCTGGGGAAAAAAATATGTTTATAAAAAATAAAAAATTTAAAGAAAAAAAAAAAGATTATCCACCATGACCAGGTGGGATTCATCCCTGGGCTACAAGGATGGTTCAACATTCGCAAATCAATCAATGTGATAGAACAAATCAATAAGAGAAAAGAACCACATGGTCCTCTCAATTGATGCAAAAAAAGCATTTGACAAAATCCAGCATCCGTTCCTGATTAAAATGCTTCAAAGTATAGAGGGAACATTCCTGAACTTCATTAAATCTATCTATGAAAGACCCACAGCAAATATCATCCTCAATGGGAAAAAGCTTACAGCCTTCCCATTGAGATCAGGAACACGACAAGGATGCCCACTCTCACCACTCTTGTTCAACATAGTATTAGAAGTCCTAGCAACAGCAATCAGACAACAAAGAGAAATAAAAGGTATCCAAATTGGCAATAAAGAAGTCAAACTCTCTCTCTTCGCAGATGACATGATTCTTTATATGGAAAACCCAAAAGCTTCCACCCCCAAACTACTAGAACTCATACTACTAGAACCCAAACTACTAGAACTCATTCAGCAACGTGTCAGGATACAAAGTCAATGTACAGAAATCAGTGGCTTTCTTATACACTAACAATGAAAATACAGAAAGGGAAATTAGAGAATCAATTCCATTTACTATAGCACCAAGAACCGTAAGATACCTGGGAATAAACCTAACCAAAGAGGTAAAGGAACTGTACTCGAGGAACTACAGAACACTCATGAAAGAAATTGAAGAAGACACAAAAAGATGGAAGACCATTCCATGCTCTTGTATTGGAAGAATAAACATTGTTAAAATGTCTATACTTGCCTAGAGCACTCTATACTTTTAACGCTATTCCAATCAAAATTCCACCAGTATTTTTCAAAGAGCTGGAGCAAATAATCCTAAAATTTGTATGGAATTAGAAGAAACCCCGAATCGCTAAGGAAATGTTGAAAAACAAAAATAAAACTGGGGGCATCACATTAGATACTTTTTTAAAATTCAGTAACAATGAGCATCCTTATTGCTCACATTGTGATTTCAGCAAAAGGAACCTGGATTTCTGGGTAAAATGGCTGATACCATGTCTGGTGTGCACTAAAGGTACAAGATGAGCCTAGGACTTATTGTGCCAGAGAACAAAAAAGCTATCAAAGATTAAAGACACAGGATATAACTTGTAGCCAACTGGACAAATCAAAGATAAATAAATGGATAATTTGAGCATCAAAAGATATAATAATGACTGCAATGTATAAAAACATACCAAATATACAGAAATCTACTTGTTCATGATGGTGTTGCTAAAACAAAACAAGACTCAATGATATGAGGGGAAAAAATCAAGAATTTATCCTACCCTTTGGTATTTCTGAGTAACCAACTGATGAGGGTTAAGTTTTTCTTCAAAAAAGCATTCTAGCGGGACACCTGGGTGGCTCAGTTGGTTGGATAACTGCCTTCGGCTCAGGTCATGATCCTGGAGTCCCGGGATCGAGTCCCGCATCGGACTCCTAGCTCCATGGGGAGTCTGCTTCTCTCTCTGACCTTCTCCTCGTTCATGCTCTCTCTTACTGTCTCTCTCTCAAGTAAATAAATAAAATCTTAAAAAAAAAAAAAGCATTCTAGCTAATGAGTGAAGGAATACTGAATCAAAAAATGACCATTTTGCAATCTCATGGTTCTAGGCAACAATCTCCATAGGCACTAAAATCATTGCACTGGTATTTCTCAAGCTCAGCTGACCATTACAATCACCTGTAGGAACTTTTAAAGAATTCTGCTGTCCAGGTCCCCCCCAGACACAAAAAGTCCAATTTATTTGGTCTTAATTCTTCAAGTGATGCTACTGTATAGCCAAGAATTGAGAAGCAGCACTTACCTATCATGATAATACCTGAACCTGCAGATCATTCTTAACATCACTCTTAGAATCAAACAAACGTTATGTACCTCTTGATGTGATACACTACAAATTACACAGCACCACCCATGAGGTATCATTGCCAAAAAAAGAGAAAGAGAGAGAAAAGAAAAAGGAAGAGAAAGGAGGAGAATAAAAGCAAAAAAAAAAAAAAAAAGAAAGAGGGGGAAAACCAAGTGGAAGGAGCAACCATTCACAGGGGGGGGGGGGGGAGGGTAATAAGGTAACATGTAAATTATATCCAAGGATAAAATAAGCAAAATCCAGGATGAGGATAACATGTTTCTTCAATGAATACAAGGCATTAAAAAACAATAAAAGAGGATAGAGAACTGTTCTAGCATGAAAGAGGCTTAAAAAACAATCACATCCAATATGTATATCTTGTTTCGATCCTGTTTATATTCTGCTGTTTACACATACCATAGTTTATCTATTCACCTACTGAAACACATCTTGATTCTTTCTGTATTGGCAACTATGAATAAAACCGCTATAAGCATCTGTGTGCAGATTTACACATTTGTGTAAACACAATTTTTTTTCTTTTCTTTTCCTTCCTCTTTCTTTTCTTTCTTTCTCCTTCCTTCCTTCCTTCCTTCCTTCCTTCCTTCCTTCCTTCCTTCCTTCCTTCCTTCGTGGTAAATACCAAGGAGTGTGATTGCTGGATCATATGGTAAGAGTATTTTTAGCTTTATAAGGAACTGCCAAACTGTCTTCCAAAGTAGGTATACCATTATGCATTTCTACTAGCAATAAATTAGAATTTCCTTTGCTCCACATCCTGACCAGTATTTGGTGTTCAGGATTTGGTGTTGTCCATATTTTGGATTTTGGCAATCCTGATAGATTTGTAGTTATATCCCATTTAAATTTGTAATTCCCTAAAGATACATAATGTGAAGCATCTTAAATGCTTAAATGCCATCTGTATATGTTCTTTGGTGAGGTGTCTGTTCAGGTTTTTGGTCCACTTTTAATAGGCTGTTTTCTTATTGTTGAGTTTTAAGAATTCAAATATTTTGCACATTTTGTGTAACACTCCTTAATCAGATATATCTTTTGCAAAAATTTTCTCCCAGTTTGTGACTTGACTTTCATTTTCTTGATACCACAGTTTTTGATATAGTAGCTTTGTATAGTAAGTTTAAAGTCAGGAATTGTGAGTCCTCCAAATTTGTTTCCCCTTCTCAAGATTGTTTTAAAACTATTCTGGGTCACTTACAGTTCCATATAAACTTTAGCATCAGCTTTTCCATTTCTGTAAAAATAAGTCATTGGGATTTTTGAGAGGGATTGTATTGATTCTGCAAATCACTTCGGGAAGTACTGTCTTCTTAACAATAGTAAGCCTTCTAAGCATGAACATAAATACTTTGCATTTATTTAGATCTTTCATTTCTTTCAGTAATGATTTGTAGTTTTCAGTTTGTAAGTCTTATGCCTCTCCCTCATTAGATTTATTCCTAGGTATTTTAGTCTTTTTGATGCTACTTTAAATAGAATTGTTTTCTTAATTTCATTTTTGGATTGCACATTGCTAATGTATAGAAAATTCAAGTGATTTATGTATATTGATCTTATACCCTGCAACTTATCATTAGCTCTAATAAACTTCTGCAGATTCTTTAGGATTTTCTTTATATAGGATTTTCCATACATAGGATCATGTGTAAAAAGAGATAATTTTATTTCTTTTGTTTTGGATGTCTTTTAAAAAAATTTTATTTATTTTTAAAATTTCTTTTCAGTGTTCCAGAATTCATTGTTTATGCACCATACCCAGTGCTCCATGCAATACGTGCTCTCCATAATACCCACCACCAGGCTTACCCAACCTCCCACCCCCCACCCCTCCAAAACCCTCAGATTGTTTTTCAGAGTCCACAGTCTCTTATGGTTCTTCTCCCCCTCCAATTTCCCCCAACTCCCTTCTCGATGTCTTTTTTTTTTTTTTTTTCTTGCTTAATTTCTCTGGCTAGAACTTCTAGTACAATGTTGAAAAGCAATTGTGAAAGCAAACATCCTTTTCTGGTTCCCAGTCTCAGGAGGACAGCTTTTGGTCCATCATCAATGAAGATGATATCAACCTTGGGTTTTGTTCAATGTTGAGGAAGTTCTTTTCATGCTGAGGAAGTTCTCTTCTCTTCCTAGCCTGACGATTCAGTTTTGAAATCAGGAATTGTTTTTTATAATAAAAAAAGATGTTGGATTTTATCAAATGCTTTTTTTTTCTGCATCAATTGAGATAATCAGGTGGTTTTGTTCCTTCATTCTATTTATAAGGTGTATTACACTGATTTTCAGATGTTGAACCACACATACATTGCTAGGGTAAATCTCACTTGGTCTTGGTATATCATCCTCTTAACATCCTGCTGGACTCAGTTTGCTAGTATTTTATTAAGCATATTTTACAACTATATTCACAAGATATATTAGTCTGTAATATGTGGTATCTTTGTCTGGCTTTGGTAGCAGAGTAATGTTGGTCCTAGCTGTGTCCCCTCATATATTTTGGAAGAATTTGAGAATTGGTGTTAATTCCTCTTTAAATGTTTGGTAGAATTGACCAATGAAGCTATCTAGCCCAGGGCTTCTCTTTGCTGGGAGGTTTTTGATTACTGATTCAATCTCTTTTTTAAAAATTAACATATAAAGTATTATTTGTTTCAGGGGTACAAGTTGGTGATTCATCAGTCTTAGAAAACTCACAGTACTCACTATAGCACATACCCTTCCCAGTGTCCATTACCCAGCCACCCCATCCCTCTCCTCTCCCCTCCAGCAAACCTTGGTTTCTTTCTGAGATTGAGTCTCTTATAGTTTATCTCCCTCTCTGGTTTCATCTTGTTTCCTTTTTTCCCTCCCTTCCCCTATAATCCTGTGTCTTGTTTCTCAAATTCATCATAACTAATTCAACCTCTTAATATAGGTCTGTCCAGATTTGCATTTTCTTCTTGAGTCAGTTTTGATAATTCACGTATTTGTCCACTTTATCTAGGTATCTAACTGGTTGGTGTACAATTATTCACTGTATTCTCCTATAGTCATTTTTATTTCTTTAAAGTTGGTAGCAATGTACCCAATTTCATATCTTATTTTAGTAATTTATGTCTTCTCTGTTTTTCTTAGTCAGTCTAGCTAAAGTTTGATCAATTCAATTGATCTTTTTAAAAAGCTAACTTTTGTTAATTTTCTTTTATTTCATTAAACTCTCTTTTTTCTTCTTTACTTTTCTCTAATCATTCCTTTCCTTCTGCAAGCTTTAGGTTTTGTTCGCTCTTCTCTTAGAAGAGAAGGTTTTGTTTGCTCTAGTTAGGTTTTAACGTTCTTGTTGATTTGAGATCTTCTTTTTGAATGTAGGTCATGGCAGCTATAATTTTTCTGTTATTCTATCATGGTTGGAGAAGAAACTTTGTATGATTTAAATCTTTTTAAGTACTTTTGAGACTTGCTTTGTGATCTAACATATGGTCTATCCTATGTGCAATTGTGTGCCATTATGAAGAATCTATATTCAAACATTGGGTGAAACATTATATATGTCTATTATGTAGTTGTTCTTTCCAGTATTGTATAGTGTTCTATTTCCTTATAATCTTCATTCATTTTGGAGGAATGATCTATCCATTATTGAAAGTATTCACAGCTAACATCATACTCAATGGTGAAAAGCTGAAAGCTTTTTCTCTAAGATAACGTTTAGGAGGGGTACTGGGTGACTCAGTCGGTTAAGCAACCAACTCTTGATTCCTGCTCAGGTCATGATCTCAGGGTCGTGGGATTGAGCCCTGCGTCAGACTCCATGCTAAGCAAGGAGCCTTCTTAAGATTCTTTCTCTACCTCTCCTTCTGCCCTCCCCTTTTTACGATCTCTCTATGAATAAATAAGATCTTAAAAAAAGAAGAGAGTAAGACAAGGATGCTCACACTTGCCACTTCTATTCAACATAGTATTGGAACACCAAGACAGAGATATCAGGCAAGAAAAAGAAATAAAAGGCACCCAAACTGGAAAAGAAGAAGTAAAACTGTCTCTATTTGCACTGATATATTATACTTAGAAAACCCTAAAGATTCCATTGAAAAAAAAGTTAGAACTAATCAACAAATTCAGTAAAGTTTGAGGATACAAAATGAATAAACAAAAATCCTCTGCATTTCTATACACTAAAAAAAAGCTATTATAAAAAGGAATTAAGAAAACAATCCCATTTACAACTGCTTCAAGAAGAATAAAATACCTAAAAATAAATTTAACCAGAAAGGTGAAAGACTTGTATGCTGAAAATGATAAGATGTTGGTGAAAGAAACTGAAGAAAACATAAATAAACGGAAAGATATTCTGTGCTCATGGATCAAAAGAAGTATTGCTAAATGTCTATAGTACCCAAAGGAATCTATAGATTCAATGCAACCCCTATCAAAATTCCAGTGGAATTTTTCACAGAAATAGAACAAACAATCCTAAAATTTGTATGGAACCACAAAAGACCCCAAAGTCAAAGCAATCTTGAGAAAGAACAAAACTAGGGACATTATATTCCCTGATTTCAAACTATATTATAAATCTATAATAAAACAATATGGTATTGGCATAAAACCAGACACAGATCAATGGAAAAGAATAGAGAGACCAGAAATAAACTCACACATACATGGTCAACTAATTTACAAAGGAGTAAAGCATATACAATCAGGAAAGGATAGTCTCTTCAATAAATGATGTTAAGAAAACTGAACAGTCACATGGAAATAATGAAACCCCTATTTTATGCCATACATAAAAATCACCCCAAAAATTAAAGATTAAAGACTTGAACATAAGACCCCATATCATAAAATTCCTAAAAGAAAACATAGGCAGTAAGCTTCTTGACATTGGTCTTGCTGATGATGCTTTGGGCTTGACATCATAAGGCAATAAAAACAGAAATAAACAAGTGGGACCACATCAAAATAAAAAGCTTCTCCACAGCAAAGGAAACCAGTAATGAAATGAAACAGTAAGCTACAAGATAGGAGAAAATATTTGCAACCCATATATCTGATAAGGCCTTAATATCCAAAATCTATAAAGAACTCATACAAGTCAATAGCAACAAAACAACAATCCAATTAAAAAATAGGCACATATTGGGGAGAATATGTGCCATGGTGAAGCTGTGAAGTGTGTAAACCTGGCGATTCACAGCCTGTACCCCTGGGGATAAAAATACATTATATGTTTATAAAAAAATAAAGATTTAAAAAAAATACCAACATATCTCAAAAAAAAAATAGGCACAGGATCTAAATAGACATTTTTCCAAAGAAGACATACAGATGGCTAACAGGTACATGATAAGGTACCTCAACGTCACTAATCATCGGGGAAATGCACATAAAAAAACACAATGAGACATTACCTTACACCTGTTTAAATGGTTTTATAAAAAAGATAAGGACTAACAAGTGTTGGTGAGGATGTGGAGAAAAGGGAACCCTTGTGTGCACTATTGGTGGTAAAGTAAATTGGTATAGCCACTGTGAGAAATAATATGAACATTCCTCAATTAAAAATAGAACTGTCTTATGATCCAGCAATTCCACTTCTGGGTATTTATTTGAAGGAAATAAAGACGCTAACTTGGAAGAATAACTGTACCCCCATGTACATGTACAGAGGTTCCATACATACAGTGGAATATTATTCAGCTGTATAAGAGGGAAGAAATCCTGTAATAATATGGATGAATCTTGAGGACATTATGCTAAGTAAAATAAGTCACAGAAAGACAGGTATGGTATGATGTCACTTATACATGGAAATTAAAAATACATGAATTCATAGAGAACAGATTGGTGATTGCCAAAGGAGGTATGGGGGAGGAAATGGGAAAAAAGGGTGAAGGTGGTCTAAAGTTACAAACTTCCAGTTATAAGATATATAAGTCCTGGAGACAGAATGTACAGCATTGTGACAATAGTTAATAATACCATGTTGTATATTTGAAAGTTGCTGAGAGTGCTGTGAAGTGTGTAAACCTGGTGATTCACAGACCTGTACCCCTGGGGATAAAAATATATGTTTATCAAAAATAAAAAATTAAAAAAAAAATAAAATAAAATGTAGATTCGGCGCCTGGGTGGCTTAGTGGGTTAAGCCTCTGTCTTCCACTCTGGTCATGATCTCAGGTCCTAGGATCCAGCCCCACATTGGGCTCTCTGCTCAGCAGGGAGCCTTCTGCCTGCCTCTCTGCCTACTTGTGATCACTGTCTGTCAAATAAATAAAATCTTTAAAAAAATAAAAAAAATAAAAAAAAAGAAAGTTGCTGAGAGACTAAATCTTAAAAGTTCTCATAACAAGCAAAAAAAAAAAGTATGTTGTACACATAAAACTAATGGTATATATCAGTTATATCTCAAAAAAATATTTAAGACATCAACTGTCATCGTTAAGTTTATCTATTTCTCTCTTTAATTCTGCGAATTTTGGCTTCATATGTTTTGGGGCCCTTTGTTGCATATGTATACGGTTATAATCACTGTATCTTTTTAATGTATTAACTTTTTATCAATATGTAATGTCCTTCTTTATCTACTGTAACAATTTTTGATATAAAATCTATTTTGTCTAATATTATTATAGAAGCCCATCTCTTTTTGGTTACTATTTGCATGGAATATCTTCTTTTATTTTTTCCCCTTTCAACCTATTTGTGTCTTTGGATCTAAAGTGAGTCTTTTGCAGATAGAATATATTTTGATACTATTTTTAATACACTCTGCCAATTTCTGCTTTTAATTAGAGAGTTTAATCCACTTATATTTAAATTGATTACCAGTAAGGAAGAACTTATTTTGCCATTTTGCTATTTTGCTTTATATATGTCAATTTTTTGTTTTTCCTCAGTTTTTCCATTAAGGTCTTCTTCTATACTTAATGGATTTTTCTAGAGGGCTACTGTGTTCCCTTGTTTTCTTTTTGCATATTTATAGTTATTTTCTTAAATGGTTGCCTTGGAGATTACAATTAAAATCCTAAATGTATAACAATCTAATTTAAACTGATATTTGCCTTTATTGGCATATGAAAACTCTGTATAAAACATCACTCCCACTTTATATTGTCATTAATTATATATATACTTTATTTATCCATTGACATAGATTTATAATAATTGCTTATGCATTTACGTTTTAAATAATACAGAAAAAAAAAGAGAAGTTACTAACCAAAAATGCAGTAACACTGGGTTTTATAACTACCTATATAGTAACTTTTACCACTGTTCTTTATTTCTTTGTTTGGCTTTGAGTTACTGTCTAGTGTCTTTTCATTTCAGCTTGGAGTAGTCCCTTCAGCATTTCTTTTTTTTTTTTTTTAAAGATTTTATTTATTTATTTGACAGAGAGAGATCACAAGTAGATGGAGAGGCAGGCAGAGAGAGAGAGAGAAAGGGAAGCAGGCTTCCTCCTCAGCAGAGAGCCCGATGTGGGGCTCGATCCCAGGACCCTGAGATCATGACCTGAGCCGAAGGCAGAGGCTTAACCCACTGAGCCACCCAGGCGCCCCCCCTTCAGCATTTCTTGTACGACATGTCTACTAGTTCTGAAATTCCTCAACTTTTGTAATCTGGCAGGCTTTTATTTCTCCTTTATTTTTGAAGGATACTTTGTCAATTATAGAATTCTTGGTTGATGGCTTTTTTCTTTCAGCACTTTGTATCCACTGCCTTCTGCCTCCACGGTTTCTGATGTGAAATTGGCTGTTAGCTTTATTGAGAATCTCATGTACAAGATAAGTCATATTCTTCTAGCTGCACTCAAGAGTCTTTCTTCATCATTGATATTTAATAGCTTGATTATAATGTATCTCAGTGTGGATCTCTTTGTATTTATCCTAGTTAGTATTCATTCAACTTCTTGGATTCACATCCTTCTTCAAATTTGGATCATTTTTGGCCACTATCTCTTTAAATATTCTTTCTGCCCTTCCTTTCTCACCTTTTCTCCAGAAACTCTGATGATTATGTTGGTAGATCTGATGGTGTCCCACAGGTCCCTTAGATTCTGTTTACTCTTAACTATTTTTAATTCTGCCTCTTAGATTGGATGATTGCAATTGACCTATCTTTATATTCACTAATTATATTTTTATATTGATCTTTATATTCACTAATTCTTTAAATTCACTAATTCTTTATATTCACTAATTCTTTCACTTTATATTCACTAATTCTAATCACTTTATATTCACTAATTCTTCTGTCTGCTCAAACATGCTGCTGGGTCTCCATAGTGATTTTTCATTTCAGTTACTATAATTTTAAGATCCAAGATTTCTATTTGGTTCCTTTTTATAATTTCTGTATTTTTATTGATTTTTTTCTCTATTTGGTGGTACTCTATTCTCCTTGTTTCATCTAGTTCTCTGTCCATAGTTTCTTTTATTTCCCTTTAGCTCAAGACAGTTGATTTAAAGTCTTTGTCTAGTAAATCCAATGTCTGGGCTTCCTTGGGGATAGTTTCTGTTAACTTTTTTCCTTGTAGATACCATATTCTTATTTCCTTACATGCATAGGAATTTTTTGTTGAAAACTGGACGTTTTTAGTATTATAATACAGTATTTCTAAAAATCAGATTTCTGCCCCTCCCCAGGGTATGATGCTGTTGTTTCTTTTGAGTTGTACTTATGTGTTTCATTGGTCACTTTTCTAGACTTTTTGTAAAGACTTCATTCTCTGTCTTTTGTGATTATTTAAGTCTCTGTTCCATTATCTTAGTGATTTGGCAGAGCTTTCCTTAAACATGTAGAACCAGACAAAGCAAAACAGAGTAAAAAACATTCTCCCAGTCTATGCAGATTGTTTCTGAATTGCGGTACTCCTTCAGTGCTTGTCCAGGCTGTTTACAGTTCTTTCTTAGACTCAGTTTTCTACTTACACAGAGCCTAAAGATCAGTCAGAGGTGAAAGCTTACAGTCTTCTCAGGTGCTTGTTGAATATGTGTCTAGCCCTGGATGTGTGTGTGCCATTCTGGATTTCGCAGTATATATGGGAGCTTTTCAAAGCTCTTACTCCCCATGTACCTCCTTCCCAGCCTCTTCTAGGATTTTCAGTGTGCCTCCTGCTTGCCCCAACTGTTGTCCCTTACCCTCAGAAAGCGGAAGTAGCGTATGCCTTTGAATATTTTTCACAAACACCACTTGAAAGACAACTCAAACCCTGAGAGTATTTTGAGGTTCATGAAACAAAGGCAAGCCCTTGAGCCAATTCTTCAGGAAGCCACCAAATAAATCAAAATGCACAACCATAACACTTTGAGAAAAAATGTCTATATTGCTTCCTCTAACAGCAAAAAGTTGCACCAGAACATGAGTCACCGACCCCTCGACCGCCACTAAACCATAAAATGGGGAACCGTTGTGGCAAACTGAGGTAAGGCCTTGAAAACAAACACTCTTATTATGAATTGGAGTAATGTAACATATACCTGAAAAGTTCTTTGAGCTATTGGTATGTCTATGTGGGAAGTAATTTTACTTTCCTAAATAAGTAACAATAGAAGATTGGTACTGAACATGTAACACTCTAATCTCAGTAGTAACTATCGGCTTATGCGCTTAACAATTGAAAAGTAGAACTTTTACTATATTAGAGTATTTGCTAGGAAGCTACATTCTAGCACTCCAAAATGAAAAATTATAAATTTGTTTTCCCTAGATGCTTTCCTATAAAAATCAATTCTTTCACTGATAATTTATATGGGAATTTTTTGGGTTAAAAAGACAACTGTGTAACTTTGAACAAGTCATTAAACCTCCCAGACCAAGCACTTTCCTCTATAGTGTTGCTATTCAAAGTTTGGTCTACAAATCAATAGAACTGGCATCACTTGGGAACTTGTTAGAGATGCAGAATATCAAGCCTACTATACCCTGGTATAGGATACTGCTCTACCCCAGACCTACTGACTCAGCATCTTCATTGTAACAAGATCACCTAGGAATGATACACAAAAAATAAGTCTGAGAAGCACAAGTCTATGAATAGGGTATGGGGAGAGTAAGTAAATGATCTTAAGGGCCCTTATAACTGATTCTTCAAAAAAAAATCAGATCTGACAACATTGGAGCCTGTATTATCTTGTGGTGACCATCAGCTACAGCTGAGTAGCAGCTACCCCATTAGATGGGGTATGAACTCTCTTTGGCCTCCTAGTCCTCATCTAGCCTCATTCATGTATTTATATTAACTGCCTGGCCCCTGTTCAGCCTCTAATCTAAATCAGATTCCAACCAGAATTGAGGGAGTCCCTTTCTAAATAAGGAGTACCTTCAGAGGTAAAAATTCATTAGCTGTATGTGTCTTCAGGTGAAAGAAAAAAAATGTTCATTTACCTTGATGGGAAGTAGTGAGGTCCAGGTAGGAAGTAAGGGTGATGAAAAGAAAATCGTGGTGGTGTCCCAAACAACGTGGCCGGATGGCCAAGGGGAGGAGCTTGGTAGACATGTGAGTGTGGAATAGGAGGAGCCTGGGGGATTGGAGCACTTCTGGGACAAGTGGAAACGCTGGGATACTCCTTGGGAGGTTGGATGGTTGAGGTCGCAAATCTGGCATGGGCAGTACTTGCACTAGTTGGAATCCTGTTGGTGTTCTCCAGAGAGACGGGAGTAGGTCTCTTCACGGAGCGACTGGCTCCGGAGTGCAGCCGATGAGTGTCTGTTTGGGAGGGCCCCGCAAAGCGCTGGGGTGGGAGTGCTGGACGGAGGGGCAGGCTTGGAGCCTGGATGCCCACCTGGGCAGTACTGGAGACGCTGGGCTGGAAAAGTGAGATGGGGCTTGGGCGCTGGACCGCAGGTGTGGGCAGTTGGATGGCAGGTGGGGCGTCACCTTCAGAAATAAAAACAGCATAGGTCTGGCATTAATTGAGTTGCTCCATGTTTTTCTTTATCCAGAATTTAATAAACTGTACAACCAGAAGTCCTCACTAACCATCTCACCTAATAACATTACCACACCACACCACTCTATTTCCTTTATAGAATTTGAACAATTTGAAATAATTGTTTATATATATATTTTTTGTCTCTCTTTCCCATCTAGATTCTAAGTGCCATGAGAAGAGAGACCTGTTCTGTTTTGCTCCCTGCTATACATCCAGGGCTCAAAAGTCTGTATGGCCTTCAGCAAATATTTCTGAAAGGATAAGTAAAGGACTAAAGTTGAGTGATTGAGTGAAAGATGAAAACATACAAATGCTAATGTGTATATATAAATGTTTCTTTAAAAAAAGTAATATGAAACTACTGACAGTGGTTACTTCTAAGGAACAGTCATCTGGGAGAAGGGACAGGACAATGGACAGGTAGACTTTTATTATATATCTACTGGTACTGTTTGAATTTTCTATTGTGTAAATATGTTAACCTTCCTTTGAATATTGAGATTTCAGGGTAGTATATAGGTCATTTTTCTACTATTGCATATACTTCCCTATATTAAATTGACATTAGAATTACATTTAATTTTTTAACTGAAAAAATAAACAGCCAGTAAAATTATTTTGCTTCATTGCATTCAATGTCAATGCTATTACAAAAGGAAATTCCCAGGTGAGAAGAGGACTTGCCACAGGTCAACAATTTGTGACAGATATGAAAACAGTATTTTGCAGCAAGGCATAACAAATATGGCAGAATTTAATAGGTAGGTGAAACAATCATGCTCTTGAACAAAAGAGGACTACTAATTGAGTGAGTCACCAAGTTATTCAAATAGCACATTTAGCCTAAACTTAATTAAACTTTTCCAAAGAAATATAGAGGGAAGCCACAGCAATAGAGTCATGATCTGTTTTATTCCAGTGCAGTTAGATCTCCAGTGCAGTCCAAGAACAGACTATGATTAGAAATATGTCTCTGCAAGAGGCTGAAAGAAATGTAGATCTTTTCTTAGCATTGCCCAGGGAAGGCCTTTCCTTCCTTCTTTCTCTCCAGAATAAGAATACAATGCTCCTCCTAAACCTGCAAGTAGGGAATTAAGAGATCGATCTATCTGTTTCAAAAATGGCCCCTGACTCAGTCAAGCACAGACAACATAGGGTCAGGGTGTGCGTGAAGCTGTCCTGACTCATAGTTGTTAAGGTTATGTGCCCCCCTCCCCCGGCCCCCATGAGGCACAGGCCTTAGTTAGACCTTTCTTGATTGATCAAGCATAAAATAATTTCCCTCTTCCATGTTCCCTTAGAACATGTAAGTCTATAACTTATCACAAAATGTTATAAATCTCTGTGCCTTGCTTCTCTGCCACCCCTACCCACAAAACTGGAAGCTTGAGAACAGGAGCACTTTCTTTCAAACCTGCATCCAAGTTTTTGGCATGGAACTTGGCTAATAATAGTTAGAAAGCTATGGCTAGATGGGGGAAAAGAAACCCTAACAAATAAACCTATACCTGATAGCACTTCTACCACTGATCTGCTATAAGGAGAACTCCCTTATCTAAACAACCATGAAGCCAGAATGACTCGTAATTGAATTATCACTGTACTCAAAACATCTGCTCCTAAAAGTTAGACCTCTGACCCAGGCTTCTCCTCCCTATAGCTAGTACAAGCAGCTCTTAGTCCTCAGTAAAGAAGTATGATCTTCCTAGGCAAAGTAAAGTTATATAGACCAACTGGTATTGTTTTAGTTACTGAAGAAAGAAGGAACTCATTTTTTAGCTGACATGAAATGTTCTTTTTTACCGAAGATATTTCTAAAAAAAAAAGCAGTACGAGGCATGAGATGATAAATCATGCATCCTTTAACTCAATATTCACCAAGTAACCAACATATGTCAGGCACTGTTTTGGTCTGAGGTTAAAAATAAAATAGATGCATAGAGAGTTACATAGAAGTATAAGGAAGATGTCCTAAATGTTGAAATTCTGGTTGCTAAGCAGGAAGTTAAAGTCTGCAACATCTAGGCATTTCCATAAACTGTC
This sequence comes from Mustela nigripes, assembly GCF_022355385.1. Lineage (NCBI taxonomy): Eukaryota > Metazoa > Chordata > Mammalia > Carnivora > Mustelidae > Mustela > Mustela nigripes. The sequence continues at coordinate 47,968,630 of NC_081568.1, forward strand.
AGTGAAGAGAGAAGACTTGTGGGAAGGGCAGAGCTCTAATGTATCAAACTTTAGATAAGGGATTGAAAAAACTAGCCAGTCATCTGTTTTCTCTTCTTCTAGCACATAGTTAAATTATCTTTCCCAGCCTCCCTTGCAGTCAGAGGAGTTGCCATGTGGCCAAGAGCTACCTAATGGAAGGTAGAAGAGATGTGCACCACTTCTGAGCCTGGCCCCTGAAAACCTTCAGGTATTATCTTCCATGCTCTTTCCTGTTCTGTAGATTCATGCACACTAGTCCAGTGGCCTTGGATGCCACATATGAAAGATGGCAGTGCCACAGCAGAGAAGTAGTTTGTGCCCAGGAGTCACTCCTTCAAAGACATCTGTACACTGACTAGAAATACCTATTTTAGACTTTAAATGGATAAAAATAAACCATAATTCTGTTTAAACCATTATGTTTAGGTGCTTATAAAGCAGCTAGCATTATCTAATCATTACATGAGATAAAGAGAAGAATTCTAGATCTATGATATAATATGACAGGAACAAAAGAAGTTATTAATTTTCAATACTCCCCCACCATCTCTCCAAAAGGGAAAGAATTCACTGTCTGTACTGACTGGACAGAGGGTGCGATGAGGCTTTTGTTGTGTGACTGGGATAAATAGTGAAGGAATGAAGAATGGCAGAAACTGAGAACAGACCAAATTTCTCTACAAGAAAAAGTTGTATGGAGGTAGTCTGGAGAGAAGGACCAGCATGTGTCTGAACAATAAGAGAGGCAGAGAGAGAAGGAGAGGGGAGAGAAATGGAGTAACAGGCAGAGACACAGAGACAGAGATGGGGAATGGAGAATTGGGATAAACACGGAACTGATTTAAAAAAAAAAAAAAAGTGAGAATTTGTAAAGAAACAATGGTAACGAGGAGCTCCAAGATGACTTGGAGTATGTTGAACCATGTGATTCTTCCTTCCCTGCCCCCATCAAGAAAACCTACAATAAAGAACTACATCACTTTTCAAAGAATTTTTGAGCCTAGATTTGTGTTTCTCATGGAGATGATACTTTGCTGGAATGGATCTTAAGGCAAAGAGAAGGCCAGACTTTTTTGGATTATAACAGTATCAGAATAATGATAAATAGATAAATAACTGAAAAGGCACCATATATCTACTACCAAACAACTAAAATAGTAGTAAACGTTTTAAATTAAAAATTTAGAGAAAATATAAATTCAGAAGAGTGAAAGATGTCAACTGATAATATAATAAGGCAAACCAATTTGGGGCTTTAGAAATAAAATGTAGAGAACAAAATAATTCACCAGAAAATTCATATTATGTATAAAGTGACATTTAAAAGCCAGCCTAGGGCGCCTGGGTGGCTCAGTGGGTTAAGCCGCTGCCTTCGGCTCAGGTCATGATCTCGGGGTCCTGGGATCGAGTCCCGCATCGGGCTCTCTGCTCAGCAGGGAGCCTGCTTCCCTCTCTCTCTCTCTCTCTGCCTGCCTCTCCATCTGCTTGTGATTTCTCTCTGTCAAATAAATAAATTTAAAAATATATCTTTATAAAAAAATAAAAGCCAGCCTAAAATAAATATAGCTTCCACCAGAGTTCTAGAAGACTTTAAAATAAACAAATTTGATATTTAATATAAAATGAGAATGCTGGCATAGCCAGCATCAAAGACATTTGATAAAAGAAAGATATCTAAAAAGAATTCTGGATTATCATGCTGTAATCATTTTTGGAAATGAGAAATAGAAGAGCTTGGAATATGGAATTAAATATGAAAGACACAGTGGACACAATGCATTGGTCATGGAAATAATAACAGATAAGGTGCTATAGATGCCATCAAAGAAATAGTAAAATTACTTGTATTGTTATCTATTCTTTCTACAACTACCCTATAAGCTCTTCAATAGGAGACTATCAAGATACCTTTGTATTCTATCTCAAACACAGAGTTTGACCTATATTTAGTACTTAATAAACATTATGTAATGGGGATAGGTAGGCAGGCATGCATATATAACAGTGGAATATACTACAGACTGAGAAAACATCTAAGATAGAAATATTCACCAAAACAAGGGAGAATACCAAATTATATTGCTAGATTTCAAATAGATTAACTTCATGAGATAAAAATATACTAAGATGCTTGTATCTTATGTATTATAATACATAACACATAATTGTTTATTAGAACAAATAGGTTTAGTAGAATACACAGTAAAATGAGATAACTTTGAGAACCAAATAATGGATAAAGACTAATATAAAGTGCATGAATTCTGTATATGAAATATATAGGCAGTAGTGATCACAACATATTTATATTAAGATCTTAACAACAACAAGAAAAGACAAAAAAGTCCACCCTGGGGTTATTAGATTTTTGGAAATACAGATGTCAGCTAGGGGGAAATAAAGCTAATAGGGATAACTAAAATTAAGAGTTCATTAAAAAATGAAGGCTATTTTATATGATAATGCTAAAAACCCAGAAGGAAAAATTGTGCCTCAAATAAATCAGAAAGTTTTAATGGTTAACTGAGCAAATCAGAGAGAACCTATCAAAAAGGAAAGACATCCTTTAAAGATGAAAAGCTTGTCCAAATGTGTAAAATAAGAAGTCCAAGTGTATAAGTGCAAATAAAAATTAGGCAGTCCAAAGGAAAATTGAAGGAGTCATATCTGAGGGACCTCAAAGTCAATGCTAAGTGACTCTATCACAGAAAGAAGAAACCCAGTGGAATCAATGGAATAGTCATTACAGTGTAAAAGGCAACTGAAAGAAGAACAGAGAGAAGAACAGAAAGACTCAATAAACCCCTTCTGACACAAAAGACTGTAAGATGTCTGAACCCCAATTCATTTTCATAGCACATATGTTAAGAATATATACACTACTGTGGTATAATGGCAAGTTCACAGAGTGTTCTATTCCAGATTGACAAAATTAATAGAAGTAAATCTTAGGTGAATGCCACCTAAGATCTGTAAAGAAACTCCAAGTCAGAACTGAGAAAATATTAGCTGAAGTAAATACAAGTGGTCTCATAAGGCATTTAACTGTGGATAGAAGCAGATAAAAGAGAGGTCTTAGAAAAAGGAATAAGGAGAAAACATATAGATTATGAAGGTAGAAATCATAAATATCATAGCAGACAAAACAAAGTAAGTTAAGAAAAGCATAATTAAGCCTAGGCTGAAATACAGAATTAAAGGAGATACTGCCAAATAGTGAAGTATGGAAGTGCTTGACTGTGCTGGAAGAGAATAGGGCAATAGAATGAGCTTTCTGCATCTTTCTCTTGAGACTAGACATCCTGACTGTGGCTTTGTTGCTGTCAATTGCTATAATGATACACAGAGAAAAAAAAAACATTGAAAATGTGTAATATTCTAAGAAGTCAATTTTTAAGATATCTAAACCTCTCAGCACATAGGGGTGGCTTTATTACCAAAAGGGTCTGAGCAGGTGGAAACTGGAAAGAGCAGTAGTTTTAGGCCAAGTAATAGTAAGTAGTGAATATATAAAGCTCTGCCTAAGAGGTGGTTAAAAGAGATTCTGGAAGAACAAACCCATGATGGGACAGCCCTACAACAAGTTCTTAAGATACTAATTTTTCAACTTTAGGTTATTAAAAGGAACAGACAGGAATGTTATAAAGAACTGATAATAGAGGAGAAATTTAGGTAAAGACAATATAGAGAACCAAATATTTGGTAGAAAACAGATTACTTCCACCGCTTATCTAGAGCAGCAAGAGAATGGTCTTAACAGATCAGTCATCATTGCTAAATTCCAGAACAGGATGCTCTGTACCCCATTAGCAAGGCATTCTTTTATGCTAATAGTAAAAAGATACTCCTATTTCCTTTTGAATTACCTCATCATTTCCTGCATTATCTGCCTAATCTATGGGCTTATCCAATTTAGTTAAATACTCTGAGGTTTTACACACAGAACATTTGCTACTCTGGCAAACCCAAATGCTTTCATATCTACTGAAATTTTTCTTTCTCCAATTTTATGTTTTTACTTTCCTCTTGATTTTTTCTCTTAATACTATGGTTCTAAAAATTCTTAAGTTAACAAAAACAAAATTTCAACTAAAGGCAAAATTTTCACACAACTATTAAAAATTCATAATCTACAGGGATGTCTGGGTGGCTCAGTGGTTTGAAGCCTCTGCCTTCGGCTCGTGTCATGATCCCAGGTCCTGGGATCAAGCCCTACATCGGGCTCTCTGCTCAGCGGGGAGCCTGCTTCCTCCTCTCTCTTTGCCTGCCTCTCTGCCTACTTGTGATCTCTGTTTGTCAAATAAATAAATAAAATATTTTTAAAAATTCATAATCTATAATAAACTCACCAACTGGATGAGTGATGGTGTTCTGTAGGCTGGGAATTACCACAGAGTAGGTAGGTGAGCGATAAGGATATATTGTTGTAGGATTTGTAGAGATGATATTCTGTGTGGTACCAGAAAATACATTGGAAACACTTAGAGGGAAGCGTTTTCGCTTCCCTGGACGAGGTTGATAAACCCAACCTATAGAAGAAGATAAGCAATTTTTAATTTGAACATAAGGACCCTATTTATTTAGCCTTTAAATAGTTCTTTTCACAGAAAAAAAACTTCTTAAAAAAACTAATTATTGTCTATAGTAAAATGTCTTTTCCAACCTTATTATGTAATTTCTGTGCATTTTAATGTCTTTATAGTTCCCAACTAGTGGTCAATATTGTAACCCATAATTCAAAGGAAGAGTGAGATCAAATGTTTTATATCCAAAGACACATATTGAATCCACAGTAAAATCAACATTAAAGAAACTGAGTTTGAATCCCAAAGCTTTTCCTTTACCTATAAAACAATGCCCCTGTAAGCTATTCATTTCCTCCTGTTCCCTCACTTTCTATGAGATATAATTGTCTATATCTTACAATGGAATGGTCATTAATGACCAGTCACTATTTTTATACCTAGCTTAGGAAGAGTCACTCTCCTAAACTTGGCAGTCTCAAGTCCACAAACAACCCAATTTCCTTCCAAAGTCAGAAGAATAGAGTTTAGCAGTTTGCAGCCATTGTATAAACAGAATAACTGGTTCTCTGTAACTGTTGACTCTGACACCCAAAACCTTTCTTCTCATATTTTAGAAAAAAATATTTTCTCATCATGCATGATCATGTTGGCCATACACTTTGCCTTTACCCAAGCTTAATTGAAATGCCCTCATGGCTGGGGAGTAAATCAGAAATTGTTTCAAACTACATCATGATGAGGATAAATTTGGCAATTAGAAGACATAAGTGTGTTCTGATAACCATATAACATCAAAATGGAGCCTGGTGCCAATCCTGCATTCTCATTGTCTTTAAGTGTATGATGCATATTTGTTTCTGTTGCTATGATTTTAAATCTTCATTTTCTAGTATATTTGCAAAATTGTAGACTTACATTCTGGAGTTTAACTTCATTAAATTCATATCTGTATATTTAATCAAAACCACAGTAAAAGGGGTGCCTGGGTGGCTCAGTGGGTTTAAGCCTCTGCCTTCTGCTCAGGTCATGATCCCAGGGTCCTGGGATCAAGCCCCACATCGGGCTCTCTGCTCAACAGCCTGCTTCCCCCAACCCCACAACCCGCCGGCCTGCCTCTCTGCCTACTTGTGATCTCTGTCAGGTAGATAAATAAAACCCATTAAAAAAAAAAAAACCACAGCAAAATTATGTCCCCCGGTTTGTTATTAGTTGGCAAATATGAGACCAGATATTCCTCTACTTGCTTCTATTTAAGAAAATATATGCCCTGAGTCAATTCCATCATTACTATACTATTAGCCTTTATTCTCTTTATTTTACATATTAGATTAGAAAAAATATGCATTTTTGTCTAATCTTTACCTAAATCAATTTAAATTAGAAAGAAGTTTCATTTGATTACCAGGAAATTCCTCTCTGTGCTTTTCTTTAATCTTTTGTGCTTCATCATAATAAGGTTTCTTTTGTTCTTCACTAAGTTTGTTCCACTCTAACCCAAGCTGGACACTGATTTCTGCATTGTTGGCTGCTGGGTTAGCTTTAGCTAGTGCTGGCCGGTGAATCCTTGCCCAAACCATAAATGCATTCATGGGTCGCTTCACATGACCATTTCTGTCCTTACTGAAGGGAGTATCTGGTATTCCTACATGACAAAAATTAAAAGACTGAATTAATGTGCCATACACACAGATGCAAACACAATGTTAAAATGAAGTGCACCTTCATCTATATTTATTTTTAACTGGAGGAAATACAAAGAACTGCCAGTATTCCAGAATGCCTCATAACCCCTGAACTCAGCATTCTAAACTACAGCTTAGACTCTTTCTTTTCCTCAAAAAAATATTGTTGAAGAAATTGTAGGAGTGATAATGTTGAAGACACCATAAACTTTTGGCTTATTACTTCCTTGGGCTTTGGTAATACCTCTACCAATAGTTAACATTTAGTTTCTTTCCCATTTAAAATCTTCTATTACTGGGGAACAGGAACTAGGACTTACTCATAACTATAATCTTACCACCAGCTAGGTGCTCCCTAAATGTTTAAAGGAACTCATTTACATGCCCCTGTACTGTCTGTTAAGTAAAAATATTTGTAATATACTATATTCTATTTCATTATGAAGGTGAAGCTCTAGCCAAAGTGGGTGATTGACACTAATCCTATGACCTGGGAGAAAAAAATAGAAGAAAAATAATAAAAGTGACTTTTAGAGAGTCATAGAACCAGTTGAAATTACAATAAAGGACGGTGGCTAAATTCACATCTCTCACCTAATTCATCAAAAACTGTCTATAAACTTCTTATATTGTCTCTCTTTATTTTATTTACTTATTATACAAAATTTTTTAAGATGCACAAAGGATTAAATATTATAAAGAAATCTTTCCCTTTCTCTCCTTCAGAAAATGAAGTTTATAAAAGAAAGAGGGTGACATGGAAAGATCAGTAAGGAAAATAAGAAAACAGCAAATATAAGGTGAATAAAAATATGAACTGATGGTATGATTTTCCATGACATTGGCATAAAATTATCTGAATTAAATCTTAAGAATTTCCTAACTATATATTTGTAAATAATGAGTAGTGGAAAAAATATCTATTAGTTGCTGCTAACTATGGTCATTTTTGAAAACAATTTCTAGCTTATTCTATCTTCATTTTCTGTATTTCTCTACATTCTTAACTTTTAGAATACTAAAGTATTACATTAATCATGTACTGTTTTCTTGGAAAAATGGTTACTATTCATTTTTAAAGAAGACAAATCACCTCCAAATTCAGTACAAACTTTCCTATTTGAATATAAACATTTTTTCATTAAACACTATTTAAAATATTCTTCTTGGGGTACCTGGGGGGCTCAGACTATTAAGCATCTGCCTTTGGCTCAGATCAGGATCCCAGGGTCCTGGGATGGAGCCTCAGGTCCTGCTTCCTGCTCAGTGGCAAGTCAGCTCTCCCTCTCCCTTTGCCCCTCCCCTCGTTTGTGCTTTCTCTCTCTCACTCACTCTCTCAAATAAAATGTTTTTATAAAAATAAAATTTTCTTGATACACATAAAAATACTGAACTACTACAACAAAGTGTAGCATAGAAACGGAGGGCTGACATAATGGTGTTTATAGTGAGAATATTTCTATTTTGTGTATAAACATTAGTCACCTCTAAAACTCATCATTCACGGGGCCTTAAAATCGATTTTTAGAAAAATGGGAATCTTGGAACATCTTAGTGTATTTTACTGGTATGTGTACAAGTCAACTGGAAGTGATACCTGTGCGGACTTTGCCCTGTAACCATTCAGTTCCATGATTTTATTTTTCTAGTTTAGGCTTCTGAACTGCTGACATGTCAGCTATGGGGCAACATAGGCGAAGTTTGAAAACCAGATTCCCCTGCCGTCTAATACCTGCATCTGAGGGAAGCACGGTGAGCGGGACATCTTTGGTTTCAATTTTTACAGAAGGTTCCAGTAAGGATTGCATTTTAATAGGCACCGGTGTCAAGGGGACCTTGGTCAACCGTATCAGCTCTGAAGGCGGAGGTCCCTGAAATTGGATCCGGGCCCCAGGGGGGACCGTGTGGAGAGTCAAAGGGATCCTGAGGTCTTGCTGGTGTGGCCCAAAGGCACTGGATGGCTGGGCTAGGATGACTTCTTTGTTGCCGTGGACCAGGCCATTGGACGCGGGCTCCGCGCCCAGCCTGCAGTCCTCGCGGAGTCTCTCGGGCTCCTCTGTTTTGATGACTCCTTCTCTGATGGTCGCCAGGGTTTTGCCCTCCCCGCCTTTCACCACGTCCCTCATGACCTCCTCCGCTTCCAGCTTGCCCTTTTTCTCGTCCCCTCCGTGGCCGTCGAGAGCTGGCCCCGGGCCTTCTACCTTGGCCGTCCTGGAGGCCCTAGGGCCTGCCTCCACAGGCCTTCGCGTCCCCGCCGACGGATCCAAGTCGGGCCCCTGCTCCTGCTTCTCGGCCTTGACGTGCAGCGCTCGGGACTGCAGCGGGTGCAGCTCCGGTCGGCAGGGGGCGCCGTCGGACGCGGGCGGAGGCGGCGGCAGCAGCAGCAGCTCGGGCCTCAGCTGCAGCAGCCGTGCTTGCGCCGGTGAGGCGACGACGCCTTCGTCCCGGGCCTGAGCCAGCGGTGGCCCTGGCGGCAGCAGCAACACCTGCTCCGGCTTCACCTGCAGCAGCCGCCGCGCCGCGGGCTGTACACCCGACGCCTGAGCCTCGCCGCACGACGAGGCCACGGTCGCAATGGCGGCCGCGCACGGGGTGGGCGGCGACGGGGGAAGCTCCGCGGCCGCAGCCCTAAAGGAGGCGCCCTCGACCGGCAGCTGTGGGGGAGCAGGGCGGAGCGGGCGCGGCGGGGTCGCCCGCGGCAGTTGGCGCGGCTGAGGTTGCGGCTCCGGCCTGGCTCTCTCCATGGGGGGAGGGGGACGCCCCGGCCGGGTCCCGGCCCGGATTGTGAGCTCAGCCGTTTGTTGGCGACCTTCCCCCTCCCCCTTTCGGTTAAGACCCTTCCAAGGTCCTTGCTACCCAGAACCCTACGCGGTTCAAAAAGCGGCCCTTCGTCTTGGCCTCGCCCAATCACAAGCGTCCCGATACCCCCGGCCCTCCAATCACAGGCGCATTCTGCGGCCCCTCCGGCCCTCGGCTCTCTCCTCGTGCTGCGCCCTCGAATCACCCGCGATGGCTTGGGCTGTGGCTCGTGCTGCCCATTTTCCCCCTCTGACTTTGCCTCTCTTCCGGAGTTCTCATCCGGCCGTTGTCCTTAGTTACCCCTCCCCCGGCCGGAGAGCCCGACAATGGTGTTGCCCAGGAGACGGTGCGGTTCCACGCCACTGACCTCCGGAGGATAAAGTCCAGTGAGTCCCGTACGCGGCGTGGGGAACCTGGCCCTGAGTGTGCGCTTTGCTCTGCCGAGTACCCTGAAGGCGCCGGGCATCACTGGGGGCCTTTGGATCCATACCAAGGGGAAAAGGGGGAGGCTTTGCAACTCCCCCTTTTGTGCAATAACTGTACTATTAAACTTTGAATTAATCATAAGGTTCTTTGGGCCCTACTTGCAGAAACACAGGCCAAATCCGTCTCCTAAAAAAATCCTAATGGCCTCCCACCGCCGTTACTCTGCTCCAAGCTTCCATCATCTTTCGCCTGGATACTGCCAAGGCTGTGTGAATAGTCTCCATTGTCACCCTTGTTCCACTATGTTCCAGCTGCCCGAGATCTTTTTTAAAGTGCAAATATAATTCTGTTCTGTCACACCTCGCGCTCCTAGATATTCCCATGGCTCCCCACTGACCGCATGATAATGGTCTAATATACTTGCAAAGCATATAAAGCCCCAAAAGGCTATGGCTTTGTGGACTCCAGCCACAGTGGCCTCTCATCATTCTACCTTAAGGGGCTTTGAACGCTGTTCCCCTCTTGTGTCTCCTTGCCTCCTGCTGCGCATTTTTAAAACTGCAGTCCAAATGTCACTTTCTCAGAGAATTCTTATTATCTGATTCTGAAAATCAGGTCAGATCTCCTTTATGCTCTCATATGTCCATCATTTCTTTTAAAACTTTTACCACAATTCGTGATTATATATATCTTTATGTCATTATTCTACTGACTCCACTACTTGATTATAAACTCCTTGGGGACAGGCAGTGTTTTGAATCCTCAATGCTGACCCATAGAGCCTGGCTTTAGTAGGCATTCAATAAACACTTGTTAGGTAAATAAGGACTGCCATAATCTAATAATAACATAGTAATTACTATCCATTTTAAGAGTTTACTCTTATCCTTGGCGCTGCTCCAAGTCCTTTCCATGACTATGCTTCTCCTTTTCTAGGACTGTGCCTATTTTCATAAAGAAAAAGAAATCTTGGATTAATATTTGCTACATTTCTAAATGATGTCCTGACTAAAAGCTATAGATTTATCTTGAGGCAGATGATTTTTGCAACCAAGACAAGTTATCTTTCAAAGAAGATCTACCCAGTTCTCTAATGCCCTGTTGTCCAATGTGACAAACAGGAGTTCTTATACCTGGCAGGTAGACAGGGCAGTGGCTCTCCTACTTTATTATCTTGGAACCATTTGCACCCACAAAAATGATTGGAGATTCCAAACAGCTTTTTACTGATCAATATTTGTAGTTTTATCTGTCAATATGGTTTTACTTATAAATACTTGCCATATTATAAATAAAAACTAAGGACTTTAAAAATGGTTATCAATTCATTTAAAATGTCAGTAATAAACCTAGTATATATTAACATAACACAATTTTATGCTAACACTATGTTTTCCTCAAAATTAGAAGAGTGGCATTTAAATCTAGTGTCTGGCTAATTTAAAAAAAGAAAAGAAAAGAAAACACTTGGATTCTCATGTCTGCTTCATGCAGCCTGTTGTGTTTTACATGTCATATGGAATGCTTCACTGTGCTTTCAGGAGGGAAGAAGTGATAAAGGCAAATGTTGTCTTAGAAGTACTGGGAAAATAGTCTTAACCTACCAGACTCAAAGAATTGGTCCCTGAATCACCCCTTGAGAACTGCTGAACTAGGGTTTTAATAGAAGAGCCAATTACGTGACAAAGAATGATAAAAGAGGCAGAGAAATAAATCAAGTTAGTGTTGATTTTGTGCACGAATAGTTCATATTCCAACATGAGTAAGTATTCTAAAATGCTGATATGACAGTCCTGTGTAACAGCAATGAAAATAGTATACAAGGAATATATTTTAAGCAGAAAGCAGTCTTTTTTTTTTTAACAAGAAATAGCTCCTTTGACATTTGATTTCTGTGTTTACAATTAAATGTACAATTTGATGAGTTTCAGTGAATTTATAAAGTTATAAACCATCACTACAATCTCATTTGAGAACATTTCCATCAACTCAAAAAAGGTCAAAAGTGAAACCCAAAAAACTTTCACTTCCATTTGCAGTAAATTCTGCCCCCACCTCCAACCCCAGGTGCTTTCTGTCTCTGTAATTTTCTCTTTTCTAGAAATTTCATTTAAACAGAATCATATGTAAGCTTAACTGTTGTCTTTAACTTAGCATAATTTTTTTGAAGTTCATCCAAGTTGAATGTATTTGTAATTCATTCTTTTTTTTTTTTTTTTTTTTTTTACTACAGAGTAGTATCCCTTTGTATGGAAATACCGAATTGTACATAAATATTTTGTTGTAAGATGTCTCTCATTGATCTGGTTTATCTCTTCACTGGCTGATGGGTATTTGGATTATTTCTAGGTTTTGGCTGCTGTGAACATAATGCGCATTCATACACAAAATTTGTGGCACCTAGGAACAGAATTGCTAGGTTATATGATAAATATATGTATAACATTTTATAAAACTGTCAAAGTGCTTTGTATAATGTATGTACCATTTTACATTTTCCACTCACAATATATGAGGGTCCCAGCTTCCCTGCTTCTTTCTAACATTTGGTATCATAAGTCATTTAAATTTTAGCCATTCCAGTGGGTGTGTATTATAAGTAGTAGTAAATAATTGTGATTTAAAATAAAATCACATTTTCACAGGGTGGCTTAGTCAGTTAAGCATCTGCCTTTGGCTCAGGTCTTGATCCCTGGGTGCTGGAATTGAGCCCCGTTTCGGGCTCCCTGCCTAGCGTGGAGTATGCTTCTCCTTTTGCTTATGCCCTCTCCCCAGCTTGTGTTGCTCTCTGCTCGCTCTCTCTTTCAAATAAATAAATAATTTTTAAAAATAAATTAAGTTACATTTTCACAATAAGTAATTGTTACAGTGTTAACAATAAGCAACACTGAGTGTTTTTTCATATGTTTAATTGCTATTCATATATATTCATTGCCTAGTGTCTATTAAACTTTTTGCCCATTTTTTTTAGATTAGGTTGTTGGTTTTCTTAATTTTGATTTTTAATGGTTTTTTTCAAAGATTTTATTTACTTGACAGAGAGATACACAGCGAGAGAGGGAACACAAGCAGAGGGAATGGGAGAGGGAGAAGCAGGCTTCCTGCGGAGCAGCGAGCCCCATGCAGGACTCAATTCTGGGACCCCGGGATCATGACCTGAGCCAGAGGCAGACACTTAACAACTGAGCCACCCAAGTGTCCCTAGGGATTATTTTTATTTTAGGGCTTCTTAATATGTTCTGGATACAGGTTCTTTATTAGATACACATTTGCAAATATTTTCTTCCAGTCTGTGGCTTCTTTTCATTCTTTTTATTTTTCATTCTTAATGATGCCTTTTGAAGAGCAGAAGCTTTTAACTTTAATGGAGCCCAACTTATCAATATGCCTGTCATCATATCTAAGAAATCTTTGCCTAACCTAAGGTTGAAAAGGTTTTTCTCTGAAAGTGTTCTTTCATACTTTCTTGATTACTACAGCTTTATGGTAAATTTTGAAATTGGGTCAAATAAGTCCTCAAACTTAGTTCTTTCTCAAAATCCTATTAGCTGTGTTTGGTCTTTTGGATTTCCATATAAATTTTAGCATTAGCTTACCAGTTTTTACCACCCCCCCCAAAAAAAACTTATTGGTATTTACATAAGAATTGCATTGAATCTGTGGATCAACTTTGAGAAAAGAGATTATCTTAACAATATTGAGTCTTCTGATTACTAGACTTAAGGCATATCTGCATTTATTTTGGTCTTTAGTTTTTCTTGATAATGTCCTGTAATCTTGGTGTACAGTCTGCACATCTTTTGTTAAATTTATTCCTGAATATTTTATACTGTTGTGAATGTAATTTTTCTTAATTTCATTTCTACTTGATTGTATATTGATATTATGTTCATATTTTCTTGTCTGTTGCACTGGCTAGAAGCTCCAACCCAATGTTGAATAGAAGTGACAAGAGTGGATATCCTTGTTTTATACTTAATATTGAGGGAAAGCAAAGCATTGTCTTTCATCTTTAAGCATGATGTTAGTTGTAGGTTTTATATAGTTGCATTTCATCAAATTAAAGAAGTTCTATTCTTAGTTTGTTGAGAGCTTTATTATGTTTATTGGATTTTATCAAATGCATTTTTTAGGTCTATTGAAATGATCATGTGACTTTATCCTTTATTCCAGGAGTCAGCAACATTTTTCAGAAAGGACCATATAGTAAATATTTTTGGTTTTGTGAGCTATATGATCTCTGTTGTAATCAATCAACTCTGCTCTTGTAGGATGAAGGTAATTTTAGACAACATATGAATGAATGGGTGTAATTGCATTCCAATAAATCTTTATTTACAGAAACAAAAGACATACCAAATTTGGTCTGTGGGCCATAGTTTGTTGACTCCTGCTTTATTCTATTAATATATGCACTGAATTAAGTGATATTGAGATGTTAAGTTAATCCAGGTAAACCTTACTTGGTCAAAATATATAATCCTTTTTATACATTACTGGATGCAAATACTATTCTTTTAAGAATTTTAACATGTATATTCATGAAGGGTATTAGTGTGAGCTTTTCTTTTGACATATTTGCAGCTTTGATGTCAGGGTAAAATGCGCTAGAAAGCATTCCCTTCTCTTCTGTTTTTTAAAGGGTTTGTATTTAATTGCTATTATTAATTCCTTAAATGTTGATAGAATTTACCAGTAAAGGGGCATCTGGGTGGCTCAATCAGTTGGATGTCCAACTCTGATTTCAACTCAGGTCATGGTCTCAGGTTCCTGGGATTGGGCCCTACATTAGGCTCAGCACTCAGATGGAAGTCTCTCTGGGGATTTTTCTCCCTCTCCCTCTGCTCCTCCCTCTATGCACTCCTCTCTCTCTCTCTCTCACACACACACACATACTCACTCTCTTTCTCTCTCAAATAAATAAATGAATCTTTAAAAAAAAAAAGAATTCACCAATAAAGAAAGCCTCTGGGCCTCAACTTGCCTTTATTTTTCAGTGACTCAAGTAAATAATGTCTTTACTTGATATTGGCCCATTCAGATTTTGTATTTCATCTTGAGTCAATTTGGTCATTTCTGTTTGCAAACTTGCCTATTTCAATTAGGTTGTTAAATTATTGGCATAAAGTTGTTTATAATATTCCTTTATAATTTTTTAAATTTCTGTAGGGTTCAGAAAGTTTCCTCTTTCATTTCTAGTTTTGGTAATTTATACCTTTTTTTTCTTGGTGTTTTACTAAAATTTTATCAACTCCATAGGTCTTTTCAAAGAACTTCATTTTCATTGGTTTTGTCTATTATTTTGCTGTTTTTTAAAAAATTGATTTCTACTATGATTTTTATTATTTCCTTCATTCTACTTACTTTGGGTTTTCTTTGTTCTTCTAATTCTTAAGTTGAGAGATTAGTTAATTGGATTTTTTTTAGGTTATTGATTTTAAATCTTGTTTCCTTTCTAATACAAGCATTTAAGGCTATAGATTTCCTTCAGTGTACTGCTTTACCTGTATGCCATAAGTTTTGATATATCATGATTTTATGTTCATGCAGTCGGTATTTTTTCTTCTTTATTTATATATATATATATTTAAATTCAATTAATTAACATATAATGTATTATTAGTTTCAGAGGTACAGTTCAGTTTTTTAATTTTTATTTAAATTCAGTTAATTAACATATATTATTGGTTTCAGAAGTACAGGTCTGTGACTCATCAGTCTTCTATAACACCAAGTGTTCATTACATCACGTGTCCTCCTTAATGTCCATTACCCAGTTACCCTATTCCCCTACCCCTCCCCTCCAGCAACCCTTAGTTTGTTTCCTATGCTTAAGAGTCTCTTCTGGTTTTTCTCCCTCTCTGGTTTTGTCTTGTTTTATTTTTCCCTCCCTTCCCCTATGATCCTTAAATTCCACATATCAGTGGATTCTTAACTTCCACATATCAGTAAGATCATATGATAATTGCCTTTCTCTGATTGACTTATTTTGCATAGCATAATACCCTCTAGTTCCATCCATGTCATTGCAAATGGCAAGATTTCATTTTTTGGTGGCCAAGTAATATTCCATTGTATACATATATACCACATCTTCTTTATACATTCATCTGTTGATGGACATCTAGGCTTGTTCCATACTTTAGCTATTGTGTACATCGTTGCTATAAACATTGAGGTTCATGTGCCCCCTTCGGATCCCTACATTTGTATCTTTGGGATAAATACCCAGTAGTATAATTGCTGGGTCGTAGGGTAGCTCTATTTTAAACTTTTTGAAGAACTTCCTTACTCTTTTCCAGAGTGGCTGCACCAGCTTGCATTCCCACCAACAGTGTAGGTGGGTTCCCCTTTCTCTACATCCTCACCAACATCTGTCATTTCCTGACTTGTTAATTTTAGCTATTCTGACTGGTGTGAGGTGGTATCTCATGGTGACTTTGATTTGTATTTCCCTGATGCCAAGTGATGTTGAACATTTTTTCATGTGTCTGTTGGCCATTTGGATGTCTTCTTTGCAGAAATGTCTGTTCATGTCCTCTGCCCATTTCTTGATTGGATTATTTGTTCTTTGGGTGTTGAGTTTGATAAGTTCTTTATAAATTTTGGATACTAGCCCTTTATTTGATAAGACATTTGCAAATATCTTTTTCCATTCTGTTAGTTGTCTTTTTTTATTACTCTTTCCCTTGCTGTACAAAAGCTTTTTATCTTGATGAAGTCACAATAGTTCATTTTTGCCTTTGTTTCCCTTGCCTTTGGAAACATGTCTAGCAAGAAGTTGCTGTGGCTGAGGTCACAGATGTTACTGCCTTGTTCTCCTCTAGGATTTTGATGGATTCCTATCTGACATTTAGGTCTTTCATCCATTTTGAGTCTATTTTTGTTTATGGTGTAAGGAAATGGTCCAGTTTCGTTCTTCTGCATGTGGCTGTCCACAATTATCCCAACACCATATGTTGAGGAGACTGTCCCTTTTCCATTGGATATTCTTTCCTGCTTTGTTGAAGATTTGTTGACCATAGAGTTGGGGGTCTATTTGAGTTCTCCATTCTGTTCCATTGAATAGATGTTTATTTTTGTGTCAGTACCATAGTGTCTTGATGATTATAGCTTTGTAACATAGCTTGAAGAACAGAATTGTGATGCCACCAGCTTTGGTTTTCTTTTTCAACATTCCTTTGACTATTCAGGGTCATTTCTGGTTCCATACAAATTTTAGGACTATTTGTTCCAGCTCTGTGAAAAAAATTGATGTCATTTTGATAGGGATTGCACTGAATGTATAGATTGCTCTAGGTAGCATAGACATTTTAACAATACTTATTCTTCCAAGCTATGAACATGGAAGACTTTTTCATTTTTTTGTGTCTTCCTCAGTTTCTTTCCTGAGTGCTCTATATTTTTCCGAGTACAGATCTTTTGTCTTTTTGGTTAGGTTTATTCCTAAGTATCTTATGGTTGTGAGTGCAATTATAAATGGAATTGATTCCTTAATTTCTCTTTTTTCTGTCTCTTTTTTAGTGTATATAAATGCAACTGATTTCTGTGCATTGATTTTTATATCTGCCACTTCGCTGTATTCCTTTATGAGATCTAGACCAAAGACTCTCATAAGAGATAAGGAAGGACACTATATAATAATTAAAGGGTCTATCCAACAAAAATACTTAATAATTGTAAATATTTATGCCTGTAACATGGGAGCAGCTGATTATATAAGCTAATTAATAACAAAATTAATGAAACACATTGATAATAATAGAGTAATAGTAGGGGACTTTAACACCCCACTCATTGCAATGGTCAGATCATCTAAGCAGAAGATCAACAAGGAAACAAGGACTTTGAATGATATACTCGACTTAGATGGACTTCACAAATATATTCAGAACATTCCTTACTAAAACAACAGAATACACATTCTTTTCAGGTGCACATGAAATATTCTCCAGAATAGGTCATATACTGAGTTACAAATCAGGTCTCAACCATTACCAAAAGATTTGCATCATTCCCTGCATATTTTCAGACCACAATGCTTTGAAACTTGAACTCAACCACAAGAGGAACTTTGGAAAGAACTCAATACATGGAGGTTAAAGAGCATCCTACTAAAGAACGAATGGGTCAACAAGGAAATTAAAGAAGAACCAAAAAATTAATGGAAGTAAATGAAAATGAAAATACAGCTGCTCAAAACCTTTGAGATGCAGCTAAGGCAGTCCTAAGAGGGAAATATATAACAATAAAAGCCTTTTTTAAGGAACATGAAAGGTCTCAAATATACAACCTTACATCTAAAGGAACTGGAGAAAGAACAAGGGGGAAAAAAAGCCTAAAACTAGCAGGAGGAGAAATTTAATAAATATTAGAGCAGAAATCAATGAAATAGAAACCAAAAGAACAGTAGAACAAATCAAAGAAACTAGAAGCTTGTTCTTTGAAAGAATTAATAAGATTGATAAACCCCTGGCCAGACTCATCAACAAGAAAAGAGAAAGGAAGGCCTCAAATAAATAAAATGAATGAATGAATAAATGAATGATCATAACCAACACTGGCATAATACAAACAATTATAAGAACATATTATAAGCAACTACATGCCAACAAATCAGACAGTCTGGAAGAAATGGGTGCATTCCTAGAAATGTATAAACTACCAAAACTGAAACTGGAAGAAACAGAAAACCTGAACAGACCCATAACCAGTAAGGACTCTGAAGCAGTAATCAAAAGTCTCCCAATGAATGAGAGTCCAGGATCAGATGACTTCCCAGGGGAATTCTACGAAACATTTAAAGAAGAATTCATACCTATTCTTCTGAAGCTGATTTCAAAAATAGAAATGGATGGAAAACTTTCAAATTCATTCTATGAGTCCAGAATTACCTTGCTCCCAAACCCAGACAAAGACCCCACCAAAAAGGAGAATTACAGACCAATATCCCTGGTGAACATGGATGCAAAAATTCTCACCAAGATACTAGCCAATAGGATCCAACAGTACATTGAAAGGATTATTCACTATGACCAAGTAGGATTTATTCCTTGGCTGCATTGTTCAATATCCACAGATCAATTAATATGATACACTACAGTAATAAAAGAAAGGACAAGGACAATATGATCCTTTCAATAGATGCATAAAAAGCATTTGACAAAGTATAGCATCCTTTCTTGATTAAAACTCTTCACAGTGTAGGAATAGAAGAAACATACCTCAGTATCATAAAAGCCATATATGAAAAGCCCACTGCAAATATTATTCTCAATGGGGAAAAGACTGAGAGCTTTTCCCCTAAGATCGAGTAGACAACAGGGAAGTCCACTATCACCACTGTTGTTCAACATAGTACTAGAAGTCCTAACGTCATCAATCAGACAACAAAAGAAATAAAAGGCATCCAAATAGGCAAAAAAGAAGCCATACTCTCACTCTTTGCAGATGACATGATACTCTATGTGGGAAACCCAAAAGATTCTACCCCAAAGTTGCAGTAAAGATATTTTTAAATTTCCTTTATGATTTCCATGAATTACTTGGAAGCATATTGTTTAATTTCCAACTATATAGAAATTCCAGATTTCCTTCTATTATTGGTTTCCAATTTAATTTCAGTATGGTCAGAGAACATACTTTGTATTATTTCAGTCCATATAAATGTTACTGTGACTTGTTCTATCACCTAGCATATGGTATATTCTAGAGAATCTTTCATGTATACTAGAAAGAGTGTATAATCTACTGTTTTTGGATGGAGTGTTCTAGTTGTTTCATAGTATTGCTCAGGTATTCTATATCCTTTCTGGTTTTCTGTATAGTTAATTATCAATTAGTATTATCAATTAGTGAGAGAGAAATATTGAAATATCCAACTGTAATTACTGAATAGTCTTTTTCTCCTTTCAAAGTTATCGATTTTTGTTTCATATATTTTGGGGTTCCCTTGTTACATGCAAGTATATTTGGAATTGCTATATCTTTTTTATGAATTGGCCCTGTTATAATTTTAAAATATTCCTCTCTGTCTCTAGTGATTTCCTTAAAGTCTATTTTAATATAGCCTCTCCAACTTTCTTGTGGTTAGGGTTTTCTTGGTATACCTTTTCCCATCCTATTACTTTCAATCTATTATAGTTTTTAATGGTTGCTTCCTATTGTCTAATAGCTTTTTCTTAACCGTAAAGGACTATATTATGGAATGGTACATCTTGAGATGAAGGAAATTTATATTTGAAATTCAGCAGTTACTCAAGTTTGTCGTCCTTGTAGTTTCAGTGAACTTGCATTTAATGCATTTATTACATTTTATAAAATGTCATCTCAGGTCCTTTTGATTTGTCTGCAATGCATACTTAATATAGAGATTAGTCAATTTCTAAAATGTTTAATTTATTATTTTTAAGTTATTATTGTTTTAATTCCAGTGTAGTTAACATACAGTGTTATATTAGTTTCAGGTATACAATATAGGTGTACCATTTCATACATTACCCAGTGTTCATTAAAAATACATTGTCTTAAACCCCATCACCTATTTCACCCACCCACCCCCACCTCCACTCTGGTGACCATCCATTTAGTTAAGAGTCTGTTTCTTGGTTTCTCTCTCCCTATCTCTATCTCTGTCTCTCTTTTTTTGCTCATTTGTTTTGTTTCTTAAAGTCCACATATGAGTGAAATCATATGGTATTTATCTTTCTCTGACTTATTTCTCTTAACATTATACTCTTTAGGCCCATCCTTGTTAAAAATGGCAAGATTTCATTCTTTTCTATGGCTGAATAATATTCCCTTGTGTGTATATACCACATCTTCCTTATCCATTCATCTGTTGATGGACACAGGCTGCTTCCATAATGTGGCTATTATAAATAATGCTACAATAAACATAGGGGTGCATGTATCCCTTTGAATTGGTGTTTTTGTATTTTTTTAAGTACCCAGTAGTGCAATTACTGGATAGTATGGTAGTTCTATTCTTAACTTTTTGAGGAACCTCCATAAGGTGGTTACACCAGTTTGCATTCCCACGAATAGTGCAAGAGGGTTCCTTTTTCTCCACATTTTTGTCAATACTTGTTTCTTGTGTCTTTTATTTTAGCCATCCTGACAGGTGTAAGGTGATATTTCATTGTAGTTTTTATGTGCATTTCCCTGATGATGAGTGATGTTGAGCATCATTTCATGTATCTGTTGGCCATCTCTATGTCTTCTTTGGAGAAATGTCTATTCATGTCTTCTGCTCCCTTTTTAATTGGATAATTTGAGGTTTTTGTGGGGTGTTGAGTTATATAAGTCCCTCATATATTTTGGATATTAATCTTTTATTGGCTATGTCATTTGTAAATATCTTCTTCCATTCAATAGGTTGCCTTTTTGTTTTGTTGACTCTTTCCTTCACTGTGCAGGACATTTTTATTTTGATGTATTCTCAGTAGTTTATAATTTTGCTTTTATTTCTCTTGCCTCGGGAGACTTATCTAGAAAAAATGTTGCTACAGCCAATGCCAGAGACATTATTGCCTGTCCTCTCTTCTAAGATTTTTATGGTTTCAGGTCTCATATCTAGATTTTTAATCCATTTTGTGTTTTATTTTTGTGTATAGTATAAGAAAGTAGTTCTGTTTCATTCTTTTGCATATAGCTGAACAGTTTTCCCAAAACAATTTGTTGAAGAGATTGTCTTTTCCCATTGGATAGTCTTTCCTGCTTTATCAAAGATTAATTGGCCATATAATTGTGGGTTTTTTCTGGGTTTTCTATTCTGTTCTATTGATATATGTGTCTATTTTTGTGCTAGTACCATACTGTTTTGACTACCATGGCTTTGTAATATAATTCGAAGTCCAGAATTGTGATGCCTCCAGTTTTACTTTTCAAGATTTCTCTGGCTATTCAGGGTCTTTGGTATTTCCATACAACTTTTAGAATTCTTTGTTCTAGTTCCATGAAAAATGCTGTTGGTATTTGGTAGAGATTGCATTGAATGTATAGATTACTTTGGGTAGTATAGACATTTTAACAATATTTGTCTTCTGGTCCATGCACATGGCATGTCTTTCCATTTTTTTGTGTCCTCTTCAGTTTCTTTCATCAGTGTTTTATAGTTTTCAGAGTATGGGTCTTTCACCTCTTTGGTTAGGTTTAGGTGTCTTACTATTTTTGGTGTAGTTGTAAATGGGATTGTTTTCTAAATTTCTCTTTCTGCTACTTCATAGTTGGTATATAGAAATGCAACAGATTTCTACACATTGATATTTTTTAATCTTACAACTTTGCTGAACTCATTAATCAATTCTAGTAGTTTTTGATGGAGTTCTTTGTGTTTTCTTTATATAGTATCATGTCATCTGCAAATAGTGAAAGTTTTGCTTCTTCCTTCCTGATTTGGATGCCTTTTATTTCTTCTTGTTGTCTGATTACTGTGGTTAGGACTTGCAGTACTATGTTGAATAAAGGTAGTGAGAGTGGATATCCTTGTCTTGTTCCTGTCCTGAAGTGAAAAGTTCTCAGTTTTTCCCCAATGAGTATGATGTTCACTGTGGGTTTTTCATATATGGGCTTTATTATGTTACCTCTAAACCTACTTTGTTGAAGTACTTTATCATGACTAGATATTGGAGTTTGTCAAATGCTTTTTCTGCATCTATTGAAATGATCATGGGATTTTTATCCTTTTATTGATGTGATGTATCATGTTGATTGATTTGCAAAACACCCTGGCATCCTGAGAATAAATCCCATTTGATTGTGGTGAATGATTTTTTAATGTATTATTTGATTTGATTTGCTATTATTTGTTGAGGATTTTTGCATCTATGTTCATCACAGATATTGACCTCTTGTTCTCTCTCTCTCTCTCTCTCTCTTTTTTTTTTTTTTTTTTTTTTTTTTTTTTTTGTGGTGTCTTTATCTGGCTTTGGTAGCAGGGTAATGCTGGCCTCATAGAATGAATTTGGAAGTTTTCCCTCCACTTGTATTTTTTGGAACAGTTTGAGAAGAATAGGTATTAACTCTTCTTTAAATGTTTGGTAGAGTTCACCTGTGAAGCCATGTAGTCCTGGACTTCTGCTTGGTAGGAGTTTTTTGATTACTGATTCAATCTTCTTCCTGGTAATTGGTCTGTTCAAATTTTCTATTTCTTCCTGCTTTGGTTTTGGTAGGTTATATGTTTCTAAGAATTTGTCCATTTTTTTCTAGGTTGCCCAATTTGTTGGCATAAAGTTTTTAATAATATTCTTTCACAACTGTTTACATTTCTGTGTTGTTTTTATTTCTTCTCTTTCATTTATGATTTTGAGTTCTCTCTCTCTCTCTTTCTCTCTTTGAGTCTGGCGAGAGGTTTTGTTGCTCTTGCCAAAAAACCTGCTCCTAGCTTCATTGATCTCTTCTATTTGTTTAGTTTCTGTGTTATTTATTTCTGCTCTAATCTTTATTATCTCCTTCCTTCTGCTGGTTTTAGATTTTTTATTGTTCTTGTTCTAGTTACTTTAGGTGTAACATGGTTAATATATTTCCAGGGCTTCTGAATGGCTCAGTCATTAAGTGTCTGCCTTTGGCTCAGGTAATGATCCCAGGGTCCTGGAATTGAGCCCTCCATCTGGCTCTCTGCTCGGCAGGAAGCCTGCTTCTCCCTCTCCCACTCTGCTTCCTTGTGTTCTCTCTCTCGCTATGTTTCTCTGTCAAATAAATAAATAAAATCTTTAAAAAAATATGTTTCCCAAAGATAGGTTAATACTGCCTTAATTCTGGTAAAATATATTTCACCAGGAGAACTCCATTTCCTCCTCTTTGCTTTATACTATTATTATCATATATGTTATAAAATGAATAATACAATATTATATTTATTGCTCTGAACAAATATGTTTTTCAAAGAAATTAAGAAAGGAGAGAAAAATTACATGGTCTTTTATATTTACCCACATATTTACTATTTCCCACTGTCCTTCTTTCTTTCTTGCAGATCAAGTTATTGTCCAACATCATTTCCTTTAGTATTTCTTGGAAGACAGGTCTGCTAGCAACAACTTCTCTCTGTTTTTGTTTCTTTGTAAATATTTTTATTTTGCCTTCATCTTTGAAGACTAGTTTCATTGGATATAGAATTCATACTTGATCTCTTTTTGTTTTTTTTCTCTCAGCACCTTCAATCTGTCATTCCACTATCCTCTTTTGTTTCTGAAAAGCAAGCCAGTAGTTAGATTTTTATTTCCCCTTTACATACTTAGTCATTTTTTTCTTTTGAAGTTTTCATAATTTGTTCCTTGTTTTTGGCTTTCAGGAATTTGGGTGTGGTTCTCCTTATGTTTATTTTATTTGGGGTTTGTTGCGATTTTCTATCTGTAACTTTTGTTTTGTTCCTCTTAAATCAAATTTGGGAGGGTTTCAGCCATTATTTCTTCAAATATTTTTCCTACTCGTTTTCTTTCTCTTTTCCTTCAGGGGCTCCCATTAACACATGTTGGAATCCTTACTATAATCCTGTAAGTCTCTGATACTTTGTTCATTTTTCTTCTTCCTTTTTATCTCTATTTAGTCCTTAGATTGAATCATTTATATTGATCTGTCTTCAAGCTTACTGATTCTAATGTTGATTATTGTTGTCTCAATTCTATTTTTGATTTTATCTAGTAAAATTTTCATTTCAATTGTACTTTTCAATTCTCAGACTTCAATTTTTTTTAAGATTTTATTTATTTAACAGACAGAGATCACAAGTAGGCAGAGAGGCATTCAGAGAGAGGAGGAAGCAGACTCCCCACTGAGCAGAGAGCTCGATGCGGGGCTCCATCCCAGGGTCCTGGGATCATGACCTGAGCTGAAGGCAGAGGCTTTAACTAATTGAGCCACCCAGGTGCCCCTCAGACTTCAATTTTTAATGATTTTTACTTATTAAGATTTCCAATTTGTTAGTTATTATTGCATATATAATTCTTTGAACATATTTATAGTACTTTCTTTGAGGTTTTTGTCTGTGAATCCAACATCTGGACCCCCCCCCCCCCCCCCAGTAAATTTCTATTCACAGAAAGCTATCTTTCAATTTGCTTATGGGTCTGATAAATTTTTGCTCTCATCTCTCATCTTTTATGAAAGGGTATCAGTAATTGTCAAATAATATATGGACTTCCATAGGGTTTTTTTTTTTGACAATTTATGTAAGGCATAGTAGGAGGTATTATTTATTTACTTAATGTTAGAAATCTATTGCAGTGACTCTTTACATCAGATCCTTGTTATAGGTTAAGTAGTATATGCAAAAATCTGTGTCTAGAACCTCAGAATGTGACCTTATTTGGAAATGAGTTTTTCGGAGATGTAATTTCTTAAGGATTGAGATTAAATCATGCTGGATTTGGATGAACCTTAAATCAATGACTAGGGTCCTTATAAGAATAGGAGAGGACACAGAGGCAGAGGGAGATTATGTAAAGCTGGAGGCAGAGATTGACAGGATTCCTCTTATAAGTCAAGGGATGTCAAGGATTCCTGGGAGGCACCAGAAGCTAGGAAGAGGCATTGAACTGATTTTTCCTCAGAGCCTTCAGAAGGAATCAATCTGCCTCCACCTTTATTTCAAAGTGCTATTTTCCAGAACATGAGTGAATGAGTTTCTTTGGTTTAAGCTACGCAATTTGTGGTACTTTGTTACAGCCACTTTGAAAACTAATGTATTCCTTATTCTTCTCTCTCTTCTCTTAATATAGAATGTGCAACAGAAAATTCTGGGATTGGTTATTTTCTGTGGCTGCTACTATGCATTGACTGAAAGCCTGGAGGAGAGCTTCCATTCACTGGTTAATTTATTCATTCAGCAAATATTTAATGAACCTCTAAAATGTGTTAAGCTCTATGCTAGGTGCTAGGAATATAACAGGAGGTAAAACAAACCATTTCTCTTCCCTTACACAGCTTACCTTTTTAACGGAAATTCTAAATTAATAACTAAACTGTCTAAGGTCACAAAAATGTCCCTTAAGGAGGCCACTTAAAATGAATCCACTAAAACAGTATTATAGATTGTATGTTTGTGACAGCACCCCTCCCCTACCAACTTCATATACTAACTCCCAGTGTAGGTGTATTTGGAGATAAGGTCTCTACAAAAGTAAATAAGTTTAAGTGGAGCCATAAGGGTGGGGCCTTGATCCAGTAGGATTAGTGTCTTTTTGAGAAGAGACACCAGAGAGCTATCTCCTCTTCCCCACCCTCTTTGAGAATACACCTAGGAAAGGCTATATGAGGGCATAGCAAGAACATAGTCATCTATAAGCTAGAAAGGGAGCTCTTACCGAGAATGAACCCTGTCCGATCTTGATCCAGGGCTTCTAGCCTCCAGAACTGTAAGAAAATAGATGTGTTTTTTAAGCCATTCAGCCTGTGGTATTTTGTTACGGCAGCCTAAGCAGTTAATACAAACAAGAACCAAATATCTATGGTAATTGGTGAGAAAGGGATACTTTTTATCCTTCTAAAACTGTGAAATTGATTTGATTAAACTTACATTTTAGAAGGTTTAGATATAATTGCCACCACTTGCCAATTTTTAGAACAAACACAGAATGAACCAAATACTAATTGTTTATGGGGGAAGATGGACATTTTTTTTTCTTTTTGGACGATTGAGTTTATTATTCTCTACAGTTCCAGCAGAGTAGTAGCTTTACTCTGGACAAGTCCCAATATAAATTTTCTATTGCTGTTGTAGCCATAAATTTAATGATTTAAAACAACACAAATTTATTACCTTATAATTCTAGAAGTCAGAAATCTGAAATAGGTCACACAGAACTAAAACTAAGATATCAGTAAGGCTGCTTTCCTTCTGGAGGCTCTACGGAAGAATCTGTTTCTTGATTTTCCCACTGTTGAGAAGCTACTCACATTTTTTGCTCACAGACGTCGTCCATCTTCAAAGTCAACAAATGATCACTCTGACCTTCTAGGACCCCCTGCTTCCATCATTACGTCATCTTCTCTGGCTCATTTATCTCCCTTTGCCATCTTTTAAATGTCCTTATGACTGCACTGGGATCACCCAGATAATCTATGATAATATCCCTATTTTTAAATCTTTAACTTCATCATATCTGCAAAGTCCCTTTTGCCATGTAAGATAATGTATTCACATGTTGCTAGGATTTGTACATGGATATCTTTGGGGGAGCATTAGTCTATCTGCTGCAGCCCTTGTTCCTCTTTTATTTTATTATTTTATGACACTTCTATATTCACCATTTTCTATTCCCATTCCAATTCTACTTACCCTCACTCCCATTCCCAGGCACCCAGTTTAATGTATTTAGTGTGTCTTTGGTTATATAAGTATCATTGAATGATACATACAGTGTTTGGTGAATGCATGTATTTGGTTTTGTGTTTTTTATCAAGATTTTTTTTTTTGGAGAGAGAGAGAGAGAGAATGTAAGTCAGGGGAGGAGCAGAGGGAGAGGGACAAGCAGACTCTGTACTGAACATGGAGCCTAATGTGGGGCTGGATACAATGATCCTGAGATCATGATCTCAGTTGGTCTGGAAGCAAGTGTCAGACACATAACCAACTGAGCCACCCAGATGCCCCACATGTATTTGTTTTTTAGTTTACATGTATCATCTTAGATACAGACTCAATTTGTTTCATTTTTTGCCTAACGTAATTTTTTAAATTTCTTTTTGGTTATTTGTATTTTCTCCAGTGGATGTGTTAACTGTTGGGGTTTTTTTAGCTTATTTTTAAAGTGTACAGTTTAGTGAGTTTTAGTCAAAACATTGCACAATAATTGCCACTATTTGATTCCAGAATATTTTTGTTATCCCAAAAGGAAACCTCAAAACCATTAATAGTTACCCCCCATTTTCCCTTTCCCCAGCCCCTGGAAACTACTGATCTATTTTCTGTCCTTATGAAGCAGAAGATCTATAGAAAAATCTGTCCATATCATAAAGTTACATCTGCCTCTGAGCTCCTGAATTCTGTTTTCTGTCAAGCACTTTTTCTTCTCCATTGCTCTAATCATGGTCTCCTGGGGTACCTCCAGCAAGTTCCTACCACAAGCAGTGTTGTTAGGGACATACCCCTCATAAACCTGTACAGCAGTTTCTCTGCAGATATACCTAAGAGTGGGATTGCTAGGTTCTAGGTGTGCACCTGCAACACTTTACTAACAGATTGCTCTCTCAGGTAAATATTCTACTTCGGACTCATAACGGCAGTGCATGAGGATTTCCTCTTTTCCACTATTTTACCAACACTTTTTTTTTTAAGGTTTATTTATTTATTTATTTGTCAGAGAGAGAGAGAGAGCACACATAAGCAGGCAGAGTGGCAGGCAGAGGCAGAGAGGGAAGCAGGCTCCCTGTGGGGCAAGGAGCCCGATGTGGGACTCAATCCCAGGACCCTGGGATCATGGCCTGAGCCGAAGGCAGCGGCTTAACTGACTGAGCCACCCAGGCATCCCACCAACACTTGGTTTTATTCAACAAATTTTGCCAATCTTATTGGAGACCAGAAGTATCTGATTGTTGTTTTAATTTTCACTTCTCTGATCATTAGAAAGATTGACCATCTCATCTTAAGCTTACTAGTCTTTCAGCCTTCCCAGTTAGTAATTATGCATATTCAAATCATTTATAATATTATTGTTTCCTGCTTTTTCCATGTGGAGCTGAGTCCCTTGTTTATTATAGGTACTCAGACATTGTAAACATCTTCTTTTCTGTGACCCATCTGTTCATTGATATCCTCTGTTGAATAGAATCCTTAATTTAATACAGTTACAGCCATCATTGTTTTATCTTATAATTTATGCTTTTAGAGTCTTGTTTAAGAAATAGTTTCCCACCCCAGGTATCTCAAAAGAATTCTTTTATATTTTCTTCCATTAGTTTATAATTTTACCTTTTATATTTAGGTCTTTACTCTATGTGAGATTTTCCTTTATATATGATGTAAAATAAGGATCCAAGTTCATTTCATATCTAGTTATCCTAACAGCATCTAACAATCTGTGTTTTCTCTGCTACTGTATTTTCTGCCTCCATATACTGAGTAGCCCTATGAAGAGGTCACAGGGAGAGGCCTGCAGCTTCCAGCCAACAGCCATGTAAGTGAATTATTGGAAGTAAATCATCTAGCCTCATTCAAGCCTTCAGATGACTACAACCCAATTGGCATCTTAATTACAACCTCATAAAAGATCCTGAGCCCAAACCACCCTGCTAAGCTACTCCTGAATTCCAGATTTACAGAAACTATGTGAGACAATATGTACTTATTGTGTTTTAAGCCACTAAGCTTTGGGATAATTTGTTACACAGCAAGGATGACTAATATAATTTTAATCCTGAATAAAGAGCAAATGAGTTCTTTGGTCTCTATCACATGGTATCCTACAGTTTTTATTACATTACTGTCAGAATAATCAAAATTCTAGCTTTTCTATTTTGGCATTCCCTAAAATAAGACTGCAAGATAATTAAAAAGGGGGGAAGATAGAGAAAGGGAGCAAATATCTGAGGTCCCTTACAGTGTGTGTACCATGTCCTTTATTATCTTATTTGGTCAAAAGGACATTTGGTCAGCTGGTAAAAATGTGGTTCTTGCATTTATATTATCTTGGACCTCCTGCCACATAAAATCACTATTGACTGAAGCAAAGAGGCCCAAACACTGTTGGCTTTGACTTAGCTAGAGACAGAGGTCATAATAAAGAATGAAGCAGATTTGGGAAATACTGTGAAGGAGATGTACACAGTCGATGAATGTAATTTTTTCTAATATTCTTTAAGGTCTGTTATCTCTGATATTCTGAGATATTGGTCTGTTGTCTGGTATACATACTTCTATCTATCCTTCAATAGTCAGCTTAAATGTACCATTCTTTTAAAAGCCTTCTCTAGTTCTCACAGGTGGAGCAAAACAAATTTTAAATCCATTCTTTCCCAGCACTTTCTGTGTACCTCTATTTTGGAAGAGGGGTGTGGTAGTCAATGTTGGTTGCTTTCCTTTTAACCATTCTCCCCTTTTACTTACTAACAAAATCCTGCCTTTTTTTTTTTTAGAAGATACTGTGCCAAATACTGTTCCCTGAATCTGAGATTAGTCTAGAGGTGAGCATGTGACCCTGGTTCTATCCACTGAGACATAAGGAACAGTCTAATGGATGGTTCTGAAGAAACCATTTTCCCTAATAGAAGAAAGAGCAAATATACAAAGAAAGCTCTTTTCTGTTCATCTCCTTTCTGCTTTAGAAGTTATAGTATGAGGACATGACATCTGTTACTATAGCAGCCATTTTGTGAACACGAGAAGAGATCTCTTTGATACAGTATGGACAGTGAAGCAGAAGTGTTTGAAGTGTTGGAATCCTTAATGGCATCATTGAGCTACTGAATGGGCCCTGGAACTGCCAAACTCAGCTTCTCTATGTGATATAAGTAAATACCCATATTGTTGAAGCTTCTCTTAGGCTCCTAGTTATTTGTAACCAGAAGCATCCAAAGTAATAGAAAAGGAATAAAAATAACATTAAAATTAAAATTCTCTCTCTCCATCTCCTCTCTGCCCCTCTCCCCCGGCTTGCTCTTATAAATAAATAAATAAATGATGTGTTTGTGCCATGAATAGATAAATTAATAACTAATTGAATGGATAAATCTATAAACCAATGTTATGGTGTTATTAGGACGCAGTATAGAAAAACTGGTTAAGAGCATAAGCTCTAGCATTACACTTCTGGCTTCCCATCCTGGCTATACTATTTACTAGTTATGTGACCTTGGACAAATAATTTAATTTCTATGTGCTAAAAATGCAGGTAACAACAGTATATACCTAAAAGAACTGTTAGGAGTATATTAAATGTTCTATGTAAAGGGAGCAATAAAATATTTGGCACCTAATTAGCATGTTAGCCATTATTAGAGGAAATTAGAGAATATTCAATAATGATTCCAAACTTTCAAGCCTTTTGACTATGAAAATGAAGAAAAATATGGCCAAAATTCAGTATGGAAATGGAGAAGATGATGTTCATCTTCAAACATGTATAAAATAAAGCCTAAATATAGTTCAAGAATGAATATACTTTCGTTGTATTTATATAGTTAGTCTGATTTTGATTTATATTTCAGTTACTCATCATGAAATTATGTAGTTACAGAATTTTACTTTTAAATGTAATAATTTAAAGAGGAGGTAACTCCCAGACTGCATCGACCATGAGTCAAAATGGGTCTCCTCATATACCTCAATCTACCTTGCATACATTACTCATACTCCTGAATTTATCCAAAAGTGTCATCCTATTTTCTTTCAAGTTCATCTCTTCTATATGAATTGCCTTTGATCTAACTCAAGCCAATAAAAAAGATGTTGAGTGGGATTTTTTCCTTTTGTTCTTAAATTATAACAAAGGCCAAAAGCCTAGAACATAAAGTGTGAAGTAATCCACTCAGAGTTCCAGGAGCCCCTACTAAGGGTTCCATGAAGGATCTGCTGAAAAAAACCAGAATCAGACTTGCTATGTCAACCACCTCTCCACCCTGAGTTGATAGAAGAATAGGACTGAGAGGGAAAGAGTTGTTTGCATTTGGAGGAGCACAGTGGTCTTGACCAACATTTGAATACCAACACTAACACGTTTCACCTACAGGGAAGTTATGGGATCTGGCCAAGTTTCTTTATTTTGTTTTATTTCATTTATTTATTTGACAGAGAGAGAGAAAGAGGGAGAGAGCACAAGCAGGGGGAGCAGCAGGCAGAGGGAAAGCAGTCTCCCCACTGAGCAGGGAACCCAATGCAGGGCTTGATCCCAGGACCCTGAGATCATGACCTAAGCCAAAGGCAGATGCTTAACCAACTGAACCACTCAGGCACCCCTGGCCAAGATTCTTTAAGGGAATTTCTAACCATCAATAAAAGAAAACATGAGAGAGCAGTTATTGGGGGAAATGAAGTTAATTTATTTATACCCCAATGAATTGAGACTTCTAAAAACCCAATTCCATATACAAAAATGGAACTTACTGGCTTAATCTTTCAACACTTATTTATTGGTTGCTTCCCATGTGCCAGGCACTATTCTAGGCACAGAGAATAGAGCTTTGAAAAATATTAAACAGAGCCCCTGCCCTCCAGAAACTTATAAGAGTCTAGAAGCAGCACTGATTCCAGAACCAATGCTCAATTC
Organism: Mustela nigripes; assembly: GCF_022355385.1. Classification (NCBI taxonomy): domain Eukaryota; kingdom Metazoa; phylum Chordata; class Mammalia; order Carnivora; family Mustelidae; genus Mustela; species Mustela nigripes. The sequence continues at coordinate 48,000,286 of NC_081568.1, forward strand.
AATGTCCTCAAAAATCATATTCTCTATCTCCTAGATTTTTGCCTTTTGTATAGACCTAATTCATGGACAGTCTCTTCCCTCTTGAAGGCAATGTGGTCACCAGTGTAGCATTTCTAATAGGAAGAGAATCTGTTTTTTCTAGTCATTCTGGCAGCATGTCAGACTCTCTTATTGACCTGGCTTAGGTCAAGTGCACATCTCTGAACCTCACTGTCCAGGTCTCAGTTGTGAGTGGGGCTATCATATTTGTGCAGGTTGGCCATTGCAAAGGGGGAAAGCAGGGCCTGAAATCCGGTATGGTCATATTTACCGAGGCTTTGCCTGGTATACAACTATGCCTGTTGAAAAGAGGGGCCTTTTTCTAGTTCACACTAAAACATCAGTGGTCTTGGTCATGTACTTACCTTGGAGCAAAGGTCAGATGAAGTATTCTCCAAATAAACCAAATGGTCTGACAGGGGAAGGACAGTTGGGGGTGCCATTGCCCTAAGACAGAAGGAGGGATGCTGGGATACTAGGCAAACAAAAAGAACAGCTATCCATCTTTTTTCTTAAAAACATAGCAAGGCATGGGGCGCCTGGGTGGCTCAGCAGGTTAAAGCCTCTGCCTTCAGCTCAGGTCATGATCTCAGGGTCCTGGGATCGAGCCCCGCATGGGGCTCTCTGCTTGGCAGGGAACCTGCTTCCCTTCCTCTCTCTCTGCCTGCCTCTCTGCCTGCTTGTGATCTCTATCAAGTAAATAAATAAATAAAATCTTTTAAAAAATTAAAAAAATAAAAAAAAACATAGCAAGGCAAAGCGAAGAGTGAAGATACTTAGACTAGTCATCAGAAGGACTCGATTCTAATCTTAGTTCTGGAAACCTGAGATACTGGGAAAATACTTAGCCAGTTCCCACAAAGTTTGTTTCTTTTTAAATGGAGAGAATTATTGTTCTGGCCCCTCTACACACTCATGGAAAGGGGAAAATAGGATAATATATGACAGTATTGTTTGGAAACTTTAAGCTTCTAACACTTGGAAAGTGTTTTTAAAAAAATAAATAATTATAATTATATTAATTATTTTTATTTACTGTATCCTTTCGGTCAGTATCTTGTCTTTACACATTGAAGGTGCACGATAGTTGTTACTTGGCTGATCCACGGTATGGAAATACACATTATTTTGGGTTGTTTTCCAAAATTCTATACAAGAAAAATGTTTTGGCAAAATGTCTATTCAACATTAAAGTCAACAATTCCAGAAACATACAAAGCAAACCATCTTTTCACCTCATTATTCAGGTCATAATTTACATACTGCTTCCTCAGGGAAAACTTCATGAACCATCCCCACCTGCCCAGTTAGGGCAGGGCCTCCAACCTGTTTCACAACACTTAACACAATTCTAGTCCAAGAGTTACTTGTGAAACCCTTTGTTTAATATCCATCTTCTTCAGCGGGCCATGAACTCCATGTATTGTATTGTTTGCATCCCATCGAGTATAATACATAGTAGGAAATTAAATACCTGCTCAATGAATGAGTAAAATTGCAGAATTAAGTGGTAACAAGGTCACATGGACTAGGAAATTCATCTAATCCCCCCTTTCTGTTCTTCTAATGTCTTTTTCCAGGCCCTCTAAGTGACCATATCCTCATGACTTCTGAAACTTCTACTAAGTATTTAGAAAGAATGGGTAGTTGACAAAACATGCCCATTTTAGGACGCAACTGATGACTATTTAGAAATAAAATCCATTCACTCTGACCTATGCAAGCTACATCTCAAAGTAAAGAACAGATGTGTTATAACAATTTCAAGGCCCTGTAATCATTAATTTATTCTATAATAGTAATTCTAAATTTTATACCCATGCATATCCTCATATATGCTGTTGTTTATACCTGCTCCAGAACCATGACAGAGCTAGGCAGTCCATTCCTGGAAGTACATACATTGCTCCCAGCCAGAAATTTGACTAGAGTGGTTCAGAGCAGGAAGGAGACTTTAGAGACAAATTATTCCTCTTCTCACCCCCCCTCCACCCTGAATTTCATTTACATAATGCAGCTCTTAGTACAAATGAAATGAGTCAGCATCAGGGAAGACAACCTGAAATATGACTTCTACACCAAAGGCAATTATTTTTTTCTGTCAGTCACTGTGATAAGTGATTTTCTAAGTAATAGAAATTTTTAGGAAAAAAAAAAGAAATTTTTAGAAATAGAGGTCATGGTCCAGTTAGGTCATAAATATCTGTCGTATGCAGGATTTTAGTTATTTTTAATTGTTGTAAAATACACATAACATAAAATCTACCACCTTAACAATTTTTAAGTGTACAGCTCAATAGTGTGCATCATTTACACTGTTGTGCAGCCAATCTCCAGATTCTTTTCATCTTACAAAATTGAAATTCTATATCCATTAAACAATAACTCCCCTTCCCCCACTCCCCTTATTTCCTAGCAACCATCATCCTACTTACTGTCTCTATGAACTGGACTGCAAATCATACCATATTTGTCTTTTTTGGCAAGTGCCTCTCACTGCAGCCCCAGCACTGGCCAGACCTATTACTGAAGGAGCTTAAAGAAGGAGACCCTGGGTCTGCTCTTTCACTCTGCTCCACTCCAACAATCTGAAATGGAGGTGGAAGCCATAGTCTGGTTCTGAGATCTTCTCCATCACCCTCCTCTTTTCAAGACTTAATCCTATTGAGGGCTGGGTTGAAGTGTAGGCAAAGCAGAGGCCTTTTTGTGTCATTGTCCTTCCACTTGGTGCTGGGAAGATCTTCTCTCTTCCTGCATTGGCATGGTGCATGGTTATCCTGAGGCCATTTTTAGCACCAGCCTGATCTCCAAGGATCCCTTAGAAAGGAACACCATAGCTGCCTTTGGCCCTTCCAGCTCGCTCTGTCTCCAAATCCTCTGCAGGAGAGATGACTTTTACTCACCCAGTGGTCTCAGAGACAACTCCCAGCTCCTGCCCACCTCACCCCCGCCCCAACCTCTGAGCTTCTTAAGGAACAAGTGATGATGATTATCTTTTTCAGGCCCCAAAGGCCAAGGGGGAATGCAGTGAGGTATCCCCATAGTTTATTCAGGCACACCACATTACTGATCCTTCTCATCTACTGGTCTAGGCTGCTCCAGAGACCTCCAAGTATCATGCAGTCAATGGTCTCTACATTTACATACACCCCCAAACTCAAGGGGAGCAGAAGAGCTTAATACCTATCAGGATCTCCCAGTGACTCTTCTGGTTCCCTGCTTCAGTGACAGCACCAGAAAAACTCTGCAGGTCCCCAGCTGGTAAGTAAGGAAGTAGTCCTCCATACTTGCCTGCCTTTGAAGCCTCCCCCATCCTGCTACTACCTGTTCTGGGGGTTGGAAGTGGGGGAACCCAAGGCCAGTGGTAGAGGGCAGTATGGGGAGGGAAGAAAGTAACATCTTCCCCTGGAATTTCCAATCAAACCTCTATCTCTTCTTTTTCTTCTCTGACTTCTTTTTTTATAGACTGACTGAAGGTGGTGGGAAGAGCAGTCTGGTTGTTAGAGTTCAGGGTACAGGGCCTGTTAGGCTGCCCTTTATAACTCTTATTGTCTTTTGTGGCAGAAACTTCCAGTTACCCATGCAATAGCATTCTTCTTTCTTTCTTTCTCTTTCTTTCGTTCTTTCTTTCTTTTTCTTTCTTTTCTAAGATTGATTGATTGATTGATTAATTGATAGAGCATTAACATGCACAATCTCAAGTGATGGGAGGGGCAGGAGAAGAGGGAGAGAATCCTGAAGCCCACACCCTGGAATGGGGAGCCTGATACAGGGCTTGGTCCGGACCCTGAGATCATGACCTGAGCTGAAATCAAGAGTTAGATGTTTATCTGACTGAGTCACGCAGGTACCCTCCCTTCTTTTGGAAGGAAGGAAGAGGGAAGGAAGGATGGAAGGGAAGGAGGGAGGGAGGGGAATGAGGGAGGAGGGAGGAAATATTCTATTTTATTGGAATGGCCAAGTGCCCAGCTAAAAAAACTACATTTCCCAGGCTCCCTTGCAGTTAAGGAAGAAGGCAGGCTCAAAATACTTATGTAAAAGTTGTGCAGCTTCAGCAAAAACCTGATAAAGAGAGATGATTTGGTTTGGAGGTGTGAGCTTTGCTCTCTTCCCCTTTCTTCTTCCTTTCTGAAACAGATAATGCAGTGGCTGATAACTCTAGCTATCAAGGATAGTATACCCACACCAACATTGGAAAACCCAACCTCAATGGGCAACTGTGCAGAATAAATGAGATAATCAATGTAATATTGCTAGTACAGTACAATGTAAAGTTGCTAGGACTTTATGAATGGTCCCTGGTATTAACAGATAAACCTGGGGGAGATCTCGGGAAAGTTGTATGGCTTTTGACCTGCCCCTTCTCTTCCAGATTTTTATGTCATTGGAAGGGGAAGGGAGCTCTGAGCCAGATCAGGTTCTGCAACTGACTTTTTGAATGACTTTGAGGATACCTGGTAATGTTCAGTATTTCCTTTTCCTTGTTGGCAGGATGAAAAAGAAAACAAATTATTACCACAAAGCATGAGCATTATACTGGAATTGCATTTATCTTAATGTACTATCGCCCTCTATTATTGGCATGTGATACTCATTCTCAATTTATGACAATGACATAGTTTCTCTTTCAAATAAATTCACCAAAGTATTAAATAGTGAGTGAAAAAATGTGTGAGAGACTTGAACACATACTTCACAATAAAGGGTGTCCAAGTGGCCAATAAATATAAAAGATGTTAAACATTGTTAATCATCATGGAAATGTAATACACAAAAGATTTACTATATACAAGTCAGAGTGATGCAGCATAATTTTTTTAAAAAACTAACAACATCAAGTGTTAGTGAGAATATGGAGAATCTCACATATTGTTTTGAGGAACGTAAATTGGTAAAAACACTTTGGGAAAAAGTATAACATTATAGATAAAAAATGAACAGATGGATTCTCCATGATACAGAAATTCTATCCTTAAGTATATATCCAATTCAGGCACATGTACACAAAAAGACAAGTACAAGAATGTTCAAAGTAGCATTTTTCACCCCCAAAATGGAAGCAACGCAAATGTCTCTTCAACGATACAGTGGATAAACTGGTATGATTATACAATGGGATACCACAGAAGAATGAGAAAAAATGAACTACAGTTACACTCCAATTTGGTTGAATCTCCCAAACATAATGTTGATCCAAAGAGACCAAATGCTGAAGAATATGTACTGCAAGATTTCATTTATATAAAGGTTAAAAATGAACATAACTGGGGTGCCTGGCTGGCTCAGGTGGTAGAGCGTGCAACTCTTCATCCTAGGGTCATGAGGTCAAGCCCCAACTGGGTGTAGAGATTACTTTAAAAAAATGAACATAACTAAGTTATAGATATTAAGAAGGCATTACCTCTAGAAAGGAGAGGGAGTAGTAATTGAAATAGACTCCTGGGAACTGACAATGTTCTCTTTTTTTTTTTTTTTTTTAAAGATTTTATTTATTTATTTGACAGACAGAGATCACAAGCAGGCAGAGAGAGAGGAGGAAGCAGGCTCCCTGCTGAGCAGAGAGCCCGATATGGGACTCGATCCCAAGACCCTGAGATCATGACCTAAGCCGAAGGCAGCGGCTTAACCCACTGAGCCACCCAGGCGCCCCGAATGTTCTCTTTCTTGAGTGGGTACTGGTTACATGGTGTTTTGTGTACTTTTCCATGTATATGCTCATTTTCAATAAAATATTTATTTTTTCCAATGAAAAGATTTAAAAAGAAGAGAGCTGACATAAAGAAAAATAGTTTTAAAATAAGGCAGCATAGTCAAATGACAAAATTCACAAAGGCCATGTATGAATAAATTATGTTTGAGAATTAAGGGATTGGATGACCCATGTACCTTTATGATTTGAGGATTCAGTGAAGTAATCAATAATAGGCATAGACAGAATAAAAACAGAGACAGAGAGAAGAGGAAACAGTAGTGAGGAGTAGCTAAGAGCATAAGCTCTGTAGTTAAAATGCCTGGTTTGGAATTATCGAATCATCACCTGTTGTTTCTATGACCTTAGGCAAGTCACTTAACCTCTCTCTACTCAATCTCCACATTTGTAAAGTGGTAATAATGATAATACCTATTTCCATGCTGCTCTCCTAGTTTCTGGTGATGCCTGATATTCCTTGGCCTTTCCTGGCTTGTAGATGCATCTCTCAAATCTCTGTCTCTTTCTCCACATGGTGGAGAGTCATTTTTAATATTTTGGGGGCCAGTATGCATTCCAGATTTTCACATTGTATTTGGTTTTATTCTGGAACAGTGTCCTACCTTTTCCCATCCTTTTTTCATTTCGCTTTTTTTTTATATTTCATGAAATTTATCTTTCTAAGAAGTCAGGTCCGTAATTATATAGAAGATTCCACATTATGAATTTGTGTGGTTATTTCCTTTTGGTGTGTTTTTAGCCTTTTCCTCTAAGAACTTCCTGATCTTGGTTCCAAATTGACGTCACCTTGGAATATTATTTTATCTCTGTGTGTGTGTGTGTGTGTGTGTGTGTGTGTGTATCCATACCACAAATGGCTGCTATGAAGTCCTTCGATGCTCACAATAACTTCAGAGGGAAGCAAGAGAGGAAATGGTTTTTCCACTTAGCAAAGGGATCTGGGAGAAAAGTAACTTATGTTAGGTCACATAATAAGTGGCAGAGCCAGGGCGTAAATCTACGACATTCCATCCTTCCTTCCTGTTGCTTCGAGGTAGATTGAGAAATACAAAAGTAGATGTAGATCCATGTTTGTCTCTATCCGTTGATGGATATACAAGTAACTAGTAACAGCAGTTGTCTGAAGTACTGAGTTAGGAGTCAGTGAGAGACTTTTCATCATTCTTTTATTTTATTTGAATAATTTTCGTGAGGGTAGCAGGAATAATGTAAGTAGGTACCGAACACAAAAGAGCTTTATAAATCATAAAGCATCATTAAAATAATAAAGGTTTAATGTTACTATTATCTACCAACAAAAATGAAAAATTGGATGTTTGGAAAAAGTCGAGTAAATTAATTTAGTACGTCCACGCGTTCGAATAAGAGTCTATTTTTCTTTTAAAAATCACCCTTTGACATATTTAATAACATTGGAAAGTGGTGAAGTGGAAAAATATACAAACTACATATATGTAAGAGTACAATTTAATGTGTTCCCCGTGTGAACATAGAGATACACAAATAGAAAAGAGACGGGAGGGAACCATCCACAATGGTTAGAAGGGAGAGGGGTGATAGGAAGTATTTTCTTATATTTTTCGTTGTAGTACACATTTAGTACAAGTTAATAAATGTTATTTCGGAAGAAAAAAAAACACAACTAAATCTTCAAACTTGGTCAGAAAGTTATTTTTTTACAGCTTCGTCGACTGACACGACGGGAGGAGAAAAACGAAAAAGCGTGCGTAGAGCGAAGGACAGAACGGAATCCTCCTCCCAAGCTCGGAAGTGAATTAAGGACTACAAGGAGAGTCGAGAGATGCCGACCTCCACCACGGCTAGAGCGGCCACTAAGACACATCGGAACTTCCGGGGCGGGGCCCCATTGGTCCTTCACCTTCCGCTGGGCGAATGTGGGCGTCTTGCAACGTGAAAGTTTGCAATTGCTGGGCCGCGACTTCCGTCCCTCTGAGACGGTGTTTGAAGTTGGGGGCCACCATGGCAAAGAGCAAATTCGAGTACGTGCGGAACTTCGAGGCTGACGACACTTGCCTGGCCCACTGCTGGGTGGTGGTGCGGCTGGACGGCAGGAATTTCCACCGGTGAGCGATTTCGGCTCGCGGCCACATGGTGCGCCCGGGCTTCCTGGGACTCCAACGCAGCTCGTTGCGCGCCTGGTTACCGGGCGACGCGACAGCCAATGAGCGCGCGGCATTGAGCATCGCCCGACGTGCCGGCTGCGACGTGCCGGCTGCGACGTGCCCGGACGCGAGCTGGTTTGAGTAGTTAGACTGAGGCCGAGTGCGCTCACGGTGAGCCGCGGGCCTGTGGTGCCGGTGAGCAGAGACCTGTCGGCAAAGTCTTGATGGGAAAAGTCACTCCGTGGTGCACTATTTGAGCTCTTCAGCCGAGGGCCTGGCTATGTCGTTAGCGGGTTTTGAGGGCCGTTTAGAGGCCTGTTAAGGTCTTGCTGTGGACAACACTTGACAGTATGTTTTTGTTTCATTATGATTAGGGACTGGACAGGTCACAGAAATACGGAGATTTAATTCTGGAAAGTGTTATTTTAATAATGGTTATTGTAACTAACATTTGTGGAGCACTTCCAAGGCGCCAGGCATAGTTACACTTTTATCTCTCTCTACTCTTCAGAACAGCCCTATGACGTAAGCACGCTTTATCTCCATTTCACAGAAAAGGGAATGGAGACTTACAAGTTAGGCCCCTTTTTCTCAGGGCAGGAAAAGTCTAGAGTTCTTAAGGAATGAATGAGCCAGGTTGTGGCTAGTAGAACTAGTACGCAGCTCCCTCTCTGTGCAGTCTTTGATACCTGGTGTTAATGACAAGCTCTCTTCCGCTCATGCCCTTTTCTCTCTTCTCTTCCCTCTATGAAGGTTTGCTGAGAAGCACAACTTTGCAAAACCCAATGACAGCCGCGCTCTCCACCTAATGACCAAATGTGCCCAGACTGTAATGAAAGAACTGGAGGATATCGTGATTGCATATGGACAGAGCGACGAGTACAGCTTTGTGTTCAAGCGCAAAAGCAATTGGTTTAAAAGAAGAGCCAGGTAATTCCGCGGCCTAGCTCCTTCAGAATATTTCTTACCAGCGCGTTTGGTTTTGCTTTTTTTTTAAATATTTCATTTATTTATTTGACAGACAGAGATCACAAGTAGGCAGAGAGGCAGGCAGAGAGAGAGGAGGAAGCAGGCTCCCTGCTGGGCAGAGAGCCCGATACGGGACTCGATCCCAGGACTCTGAGATCATGACCTGAGCCAAAGGCAGCGGCTTAACCCACTGAGCCACCCAGGCACCCCTGGTTTTGCTTTTTTATTGCTGATTTACGAACTACAGATAGAGTCTGCGGTATTTGCAACAGCAGAATGTCTGTTTTCTGTTTAGACTATTGTACTTTCGTCTGGTATTTGAACATACGTATGCCTCTCAATCTGATTCCCCTCCATTCTTCATCACCTTAGCTTCTAGATAGATCTGGCACTTAAATATTAAGACTAGAAACAGAGGCCATCAGAAGATTATAATTTTAATGATTCATAGGTTTGCTCTAGCTAGTGACAGCATATATGTGCCTTACAGTATTGCTCAAAGTTTTAGTTAAGGAGGGTCTCGAAAAAGACAAATTAGATATTTCATTTGGCAGACATATTGAAACTTTCACAGAAAACAGAGCATATAGCGAATTGGCATGTTTTTAAAACAATGGTTCCCTTCCTTCCAAGACTGAAACAAAAGATCTCTTGAACCATAAATTTACATCACATTCTACAGAGAAAAATTTGGTATTAGGAAGTTACTGATAGGACTGGAGAGAGGTGGGCTGCTTAGTTTTTCTTGGCTCAACACATTTTATGTTGTGGCGTGCCGAGTAGTTTGTGTAATCACTCTGTTGCACCCACAGGCCCTTATCATGGTTTTGAATTAATATCTTGTATTTTCTCTTTTCTTGCTCCACCCAATGTGCCTTATTTTTGCAAGTAAGTTCATGACTCACGTGGCTTCCCAGTTTGCCTCCAGCTATGTGTTTTATTGGCGAGATTACTTTGAGGATCAGCCCCTTCTGTATCCCCCAGGCTTTGATGGAAGAGTCATAGTGTATCCTAGCAACCAGACCTTAAAGGACTACCTCAGTTGGCGGCAAGCAGATTGTAAGTAAAACCAAATAAACGGATGTAGTTAAAACCACCAATTCCATACATTAGAGGTGGTGATTTGGTTCAGTTTTGGTGCATGTATATTTTGTTCAGAATGGCAGTATTTCAGTTTTTTTTTTTTTAATTAGTTGAAAACAATCAAACTATTGGGAAATTTATGTAAATAATTCCCTTTTTCCAAGTTTTTTGGGGAAAATCAGAAGACCTGGCAATACTAGGACATCATTCCAACTTAGTATTGGACATAACCTGTACAGGGCAGTGACTGCTGTCTTAACACAGAGACACACGTGTGCGCAAGGTGCCATAGTCTCTACCATTCTCTCTTATTCCCCCAGGGGTCACCTATTCTGCTTTGTGCTTTTATATTTAAGGTGGCCTCAGTGGGTGATTTGAGTTGTGACCCCTGCCTTACATGACTGTGGTGACACGTTTGTGAGACTTAATTCATTTTGTATATCTTGATTTTGCCAGAAGAACTGGAAAAGAGCAAGGAATAATCTAAATCAAATAACTTTGAAAGTATTCTTAAGTGTAGTTTTCAAGTTAACCAGTTCATATAATGCATAACTGAAATGACAGAATAGAACTTTTTAGGAAATAAGTTTGTTTATACTTGACCACTTCCCCACTGTGTTCCCAGTGTATGGTTCTGGGCATATCACTACATGTCTCTGAGATCTCTCTACTTTGGAAGAGAGAGGTGAAGTTCTAGTATTCTTTGAACTGTGAATATTGAATGAAGATTATGTATAAACAGTACTACTCTTCTCTTACAGGTCACATCAATAATCTGTATAATACAGTTTTCTGGGCACTTGTACAACAGTCTGGACTAACACCAGTACAAGCCCAAGAGAGATTACAGGTATAAGATCTTACTGCATTAATACTTAACCTTGGGGCTGTTTTCTATACTCTCCGATGGCATTTTGCATTCTTTTAAAGCTCTCTTTACTGCTTTGTTTTGAGAGGATATAAAAATCATACTAGTAGCAGCTCTGCTGCTTGCTTGCTCTGTGACTGAGAGTGAGTTACTACTTTTCCCTAGGACTTAGTGTCCCCAGCTGGAAAATGGAATTAGTGACACTGGCTCTACCTTCCCACATGGTAATGCTTGGCTGGTGCTGCATATTGGTTGCCTTCTTTAGACAGGGCATGTGCTCTTCTTTTTCATCAGTCCCACTTGGCCTCTTCATCATGGCCATTCCCTGCTGGGTGTGTGTATTGGTAAGAGTATAGGCTCTGGGAGTCAAATAATTGTACTCAGGGACTTCTGTTTAATTTTATCTTCTCTACCTTAGTTCTTTATTTTTTTTCTTTAATTATTCTTTTTTTAAAAAGATACATTTATTTGTGAAAGAGTGAAAGTGTGAGCAAACAGGGTGAGGGCAGACAGAATCTTGAGCAGACTCCCTGATGAGCAGGGAGCCTGATGTGAGGCTCAGTCCCAGGACCCTGAGATCATGACCTGGACAAAATCAAGAGTCAGACACTTAACCAACTGAGCCACCCAGGTGCTACCCTGCCTTAGTTCTTTATAAGTGAAACATAGGAAATAATGTTCCCACCTCATAGGTTTATGGTGATAATTAAGTGGCATGATGCATGTAAAACACATAGCATAGCATGAAGCACATTGTAAGTACTTAATAAAACACTGGCTTTCATCATTAAATGACAGCGCTACTTGTAGGATGACTGACTCTGCAATGAGGTGATTTATCGTAACAGCTCCCAACACAGTGCCTGATACATCGTAATTACATGATAAATGGTTGTCATAACGATGATGAGGATTTGCAGATACCATTAATAGGAATACTGGTAGATTTATCCAGAGCTTGGAAGAGCCAGGTTTAGATTTTGATTTTTCTTGGAAGAATAAAAGCAGTCTTTAGCTTTAGGCAACTTATATAATCTTTCTAAGCTTCGGAGTTATGTTCTCTCAAGTGGAGACGGTAATAAGGATCAAATAAGATAGCGTTAATGATGTACGTAGTACAGAACAGGTCCTCTTACTTCTAGTTCCTGTCACCCTATCACAGTAGTGACTTCTGAAGCCAGTTGTTAAAGAAGACAATTCTTTGAATTTATACATCTAAATAAGATTTAAGCTGCTCTCTAAATGCACATTCATTAATATCTATCAGAGGTTTGATAAAACCCTTCCACTTTTTGATTTGTGGAAATTTAGATAGAGTGGGTAGGTACGATTATGGCAGAGAGCAGATATAAAAGTCTGTTTTTATCTTTTTATTTTTCTCAGGGAACTCTTGCAGCAGACAAGAATGAGATTTTGTTTTCCGAATTCAACATCAACTACAATAATGAGCCACTGATGTATAGGAAAGGGACTGTGTTGATATGGCAGAAGGTAATGCTGTTGTGTCCAAAGAAAAATGGAGGTCAGAAAGACAAAAGCCTGTGCTCATCCCAAGCTTTGTCTTGCCTACTACATGTATGCAGAGTGATTCTAGTCACTAACATGAATTAGATCTTTTTAAAAATGAAATGCTGTATATTATTTTGGATGCTTTTTTTTTTGTCAGTGCTAATTTTGCTAGTTAGTGTTCTTTATGGTTTAGAATTTCTTCTCTAAGTGGCATCACCAATTTTAGAATTAGTACACTTATTTTTCTGTGTCCTAAGCTCTCTAAATCAAATAAAACCCTATAAAGGGTACACTGCAGATAGAAGGATGATTGCATTCATAGAACATTTCTTCCACACTGGATAATACCATTAAATAGTCCATCCATCCCATGACAACTCTAATATGAGGCAGTAGGTGTTGTATATGAGGGTTCTGTCACTTGCAGAATATTCTGGAGATTCCCCAGATAGTCATACTTACCTTAATATTCTGTAATAAGTCTGTACATTTACCTAAATTCTTAATTTTCAATATTTTCCCTCCATAGCAGCTTCTGAGCATGATTTCTCTAAATTTATCTCTTTCCATGTAAAGTAGTTTTTCTTTTTAATGAGTGTTTCCAGGTGTTAAGTGGTGCCTTAAGAATTAGTCATCCCATTGGCAGCTTTAGCTTATTAGTATTTTTAAAGCACATTTGCTCTTTAGCACAGGCTTGGATACTTCTTAATGCAGATGAGAGAGCAGAATTACCTTTAATTCTGCTGATAAGGAACATGGAATCACTCCTTTGTTCCTAAGATCTTGTTTGGAAATATAGCAACATAACTTTTTTAAAAAGTTTTTAACTATAAGCAAATTCATAAATGTTGAGATATGTGTATCTGTATATCTACTTGATAAATATATATCACTCAGAAATATAAAATAAAAAACTAAACTTCCCTCATATCCCCCTCTTCTCTCCCAAAACCAGTTAACAATGTCAGTATTTTAACTTTTCCTTGTAGGTGGGTGAAGTCACAACAAAAGAAGTTAAACTGCCAGCAGAAATGGAAGGAAAAAAGATGGCGGTGACCCGGACCAGGACAAAGCCAGTGCCTCTATATTGTGATATAATTGGGGATGCTTTTTGGAAGGAACATCCAGAGATCCTAGACGAAGACAGCTGATCCTTTGCTTTTAGCCCTGGCATGCATAACCATGCAAGACCTGCTGTTTCCCACCCCCCAAGTCTCCTGGCCTTAGGTGCCATAGGATCCCTACTACTAAGAACAGTGTGCCAGGAGTGACACATGACTGCTCTGAGAGGGAACAGGAAAGAAGGGATGGATGGGGTGGTTATCTTGTTCTGCTTTAAGTAGAACATTTTTTTACAATGTTGGAACTTGGTTCCTTCTGTAGAAGTGCATTTTTTTTTTTTTAAATCGTGGTGCTATTTTTATAAAGCAAGAACTATTTTATGCTTTGCAGAATGAATCATTTTTAGATTGTGGCATAAGTCTTATAAAAACTTGTCAAGCCTTTTCTACCTATGATAGAATATGAATCCAAACTTTACTCTCAACCACCTGTTCTTAACTACAGACTCCACTAACCTTGAAAATCTCACCTTTCCTACCCAGGAACACTGAACTGGAGGTAAATAATGGGTTGGTGGCTGCATGATGCCTCTGCGTTCAGAATTCCAGGGAGAATTAGGGTTTTGTGCAGTTCCCAAGTTGGCAACTTTGGCCGAACAAATGAGTAGTAGTTTGGATGTCCTTGAGTAAACATTCCATAGATTGATTTGTGGAGTTGTCAGCATGATCATTGTCTCACCAGGGGTATCTCCAAGGCCACTAACCTCTTTCTAAGAAGAAAGAATTATGTGTATATATGAGGAAAAATGTGAAAATGAATGAAAAAGGAAGAGAAAACACTGACTCCATGTCCTGTAAATACTTCAGTTCTAAAATTTACCTTCCTGCTGGACTTCCTGAAAATGATTCTCAGGTAGCCTCTATGTAATCAGAACACTGACATTTGAGTTAAGACAGTAGAGTGGTCAACACTGGGTCATAAGTGGCAGGTGTCAAACAACACCTAATGGTCCCAGCTCCTGATGGGCCCTTGTAGGTGGGGGAGGAGCAGCAGTAATTGCATGTTGCCACGCTGCTAGCCTCTGAAGCGAGGATAGGTGGTGGGAGAACTCACATTGCCCATTGTCCTCGTTTCATATTTCAGAGGAAGATGATTTGGCTCCATCAGGAATTAATTAAGGGACACCTGAGTGGCTCAGTTGGTTAAGCATCTGCCTTTGGCTCAGGTCATGAGCTCAGAGTTCTGGGATCAATCCCCACGTCAAGCTCCCTGCTCAGTGGGGAGTCTGCTTCTCCCTCTCCCTCTGCTGCTCCTCCTGTTTGTGCTGTCTGTTGCTCTGTCAAATAAAATCTTTCAAAAAGGAATTAAGCGGCAGCCTACATTTTACAGTCACGAAGAAAATGTATTTTTGAAGGCAACAGCTGGTGGTCTTCACTAGCTGATACCTCATCTATCCGAATCATTATTTCCCTTCCTGTTCTCATTATACAGGAAGAGATTTGGTGCATGTTAAGTAATTAATAAAATCTCTTTAAAAAAAAAAAAAAAAGGTTTCAACTCCGTTGGCCTCGTTTTTCATTTACTTTTCTCATATGAATCCAACTTCTGTATATATGTGTCTTCTACATAAGCCAGGATAAATGTACCTTCATCACAGCAGTGGTTCACAGACTTCTGCATACAAAAATTTACCTGGAATGCTTATTTTAAGTGCTATTCCAGCCTCCACCTCTCCCCCTATGAAGATAGAAAGTTTGCTAGTTCAGTTTTTAACCAAAGAGGCTTGTGATGCCCATGGTAGATGATACATGACGCTTGGGGCAACGTGGCCCTCAGTATACTGTGATAGGCCAAATGAGGCAATAAGGTAATGTTTAGCTCTTGACTGTCCAATGTAACTTAATGGTAAGTGAATGGATAGCATTTTAGGTCAAAATCTACATAGGTATCGACTATATAGATGAATTTAAATACGGGCATTAAATTACAGACTTTCAGGACAAAACCACCTGAAGAAATGTGCTTTCTGTGGGTGCTATGTGATACTACAGAGGCCCAATTTTGTCCTAAGATAGGGGTGTGAGCACATAATCATTGAACTAGCAGCAGTTTGCAGCTTTGTTTTATGTTTGGGCAGGAAGTTTTGAGCAAACGGATAGACATTTAATAGCCCTGCCATAACCCATAGTGCTCTGCGGAACACCCTTTGATGGCTTTTCTTTGCTGCATCATGTATTCTTTCCAGGGTTTCACAGTTGTTTATTAACTTTCATCTTGCTTTCTAAGGTAGAGAACAGCATTCTCTTGGGCTTTCCAAAGCTTAAAGAAATGTTAAAACACAAACGGCCAGTATACAATTAACACTACATAGTTAAGGAGAGTGGTGGCAGGAAGGTGATTTGTGTGGCTTGTAGGTAACTGGAAACATCTTAGCTGTGCTGGATGAGGCAGTAATACCTGGCCTTCCGTACAGACGTTTACTTTAATATCAAAAAGCAAAAATGTTTTGCTGAACAGAAGCTAAAAAATAATCAAGTGGTACAACCAGGTCTTCTAAATCTTCCATCATCCTGGCTTCCAAGAGCTGGATCCTAGTTTCCTCCACTTGCCTAAGCAGTGCTTTAGGAAATCAGTAATCCAGTGAGTTTTCTTTAATACTAAGGTCGCTCTGGTATTAGTGCAATTTACTTTTTGCATAGGGTGCAGGAAATGGAGGACTGGGGTCCATCCTAGCTTCATTGTCTAATCCTAACTAGCTAACATAGAGCGTTTATATGCTCTCCATGCAGTATGTCTTCATTTCTTAGGAAATTTTGGTGGGTTAGGTACTATTTCTATCATATTTCAGGTGAGAATGTAAAGACCCAAAGAAGCGAAATAACTTGAGCCCAGGTAGGCTCGCCCCCAGTGAGGCTCAGCATGAAAGCATACTGGGACTCTGCCCTCTTCCAGCCTCTTCCCACCAGCTCAAGCTGGGAGTATACTGCAGTTTGAGAGCAGGGAAACGCCTAGGGAAGCTCGTTAAAATGCCGATTCCAAGATCCACCCCCGGGGAATCTGGAGTATTAAGAAACACCCTAAGTGATAATGATATAATTGGGGAAACACGCGTTCAAACAGATTAACCTGTTATCCAACCGGTGCAAAGGGCCCGGCGGGCCTGAGCGCGGACAGATGCTGCCCTCCGGCGGCCACGCCGGCGCAGTGCAACCCCAGTCCGCGGCTGCGCAGTGCCGCCCTCTGGCGGCTCCGCTCCTTCTTCCCATCGGCCTCGGCTTGCGGGCCTTTCAAACATGGAGGAGCGGGAGCGGGGGGCGAGGTCGGCTCGCGCCGGGAGCCCCGCGCGCCCGCCGAGCCCGCGGCTGGATGTCAGCTCTGACAGCTTCGACCCTCTGCTGGCCCTGTACGCGCCTCGCCTGCCGCCCATCCCCTACCCCAACGCGCCCTGCTTCAACAACCTGGCCGAGTACGAGAGCTTCCTCAGGACCGGGGTCCGGGGCGGCGGGCGCGGGCGGGCGCGGAGCGCGGCCGCGGGCTCGGGGGTCCCCGCCGCCGCTGCCGGGCCCTCGGCCCGAACCCGCCGCCGCCAGGACGCCCCCGCTCCAGACCCCGAGCGCATCCAGCGCCTCCGTCGCCTCATGGTGGCCAAGGAGGAAGGGGACGGGGCCGCCGGGGCGCGCCGGCGGGGTCCGGGTCGGAGCAGGAAGGCGCCGCGCAATGTGCTCACGCGAATGCCCTGTGAGTCCGGCGGGCGCGGGCGGGGGGGGGGGGGGGGGGGGGGGGGGGGGGGGGGCCGGGGGGGGGGGGGGGGGGGGGGGGGGGGGGGGGGGGGGGGGGGGGGGGGCGCTGTGGGGACGAGGGCCCCGCGGGCTGCCCGGAAGCTGGTGGCCCAGGGGGCATTTGCAGGGCGCTAGGGACTTGGAGTAGGTCCGCACGCATTAGGGGGAGGGTCTTGGTGAAGGCTGCGGAGATAATCCTCCACCTTAAGGAAGTTCTCCATGAGTCAAATGGCTAATGGGGGTGTGGGGAGGGTCTTCTGGAGTCATGAGAGGTCTGCCGGAGCGGGGAGCGGGGGAAGAGTGCTAAGGCTGTAGAGGTAATGAGGAGCCATGGGAAGGGTCTGGCGGGTAAGGGTGTAAGTCCGCGGAGGTAAACGGGGTCCGTACAAGTGGTTGCAGGGGTGAGGGGCCTGCAGCGAGGGTCTGCGGGTGTGATGAGGATCAGAAGAGGTGGTGGGGCCCGGAAACGGGACATCACAAGGAGGATCTGCAGAGGTGATGAGAAACCTTGGGGACCACGGCCAGAGGGGAGGGCACAACCAGTATTCAGGAAAGGAGATGTTTGGTTAGGGGGATTGAGGATGGTAGGATGGAGTGTGGGGAGACCTGTCTGTTCAGTTAGACCAGAGGGCATAATCTCATAACTCCTGCACATTGACAGCTCCTTCCAGGGTGCTTATAGGAGAAGGGCTATGGGGTATTGATACACATGTTTGCATTACCAAATCACAAGTGCTGGAATGCAGCAGGCACACATGCCACTTAAACCCAGACACTGCTTCACAGCCATTCTGCCAGGATGGGCGCAGGAGTGTGTCTGTCAGACTCATATTACCATATGCGCAGGTTATTTTAAGTTCTGAAGGTGTAAATGACACAAGGGAATCTCTTGGACCTTCCTAATAGATCCTTGGAGTAAAGCTGTAAACAGGGGAGGTTGCTAATGTGTGAGTTAGGTCTTATGCACATGGAATAAAAACAACCAAGGGTTATGTCTTTTGTCATCTGGCAAGCATTTCTGACATCTGCCACTGAACGCCATGACCTAGTTAGCCATTCAAAGAAAGCATCTGTATCCTGATAGCTAAATTGTAACATTATTAAATCACTGCCTTTAGAGGGTTGTGCTAAGCAGGGAGTATTTTGTTTCATTCCTAGAAGTGTTTATTAAGAAAGAAACATCCTGAAAAGCTGTCTGCAGTTAGATGTATCTTTGTCAGATCATTTACTGTGACAGTGCCAGAGCATTCTTGCCAAAGCTAGGGTGAACCCCAGCTTGCTTGCCCAACAGTAACACAAAGATAAAGTATGCATGTTCCTAAAATAAGAGCAGTTTGGGGGACCTTATTTTGCCTAGACTTTTTGCCACTATCAGATCTTGGAAATGCACTCCAAGCCTCAGATTGTAACATTTATTTCCATTTTGCCAGTTGTTGCTTTGCTACTGAGACTGGCAAGGGAAAGACTTATTTCTATATGGCAAGTGGTTTTAGCTTTACCTATAGAGCACTGTGGTATATTGGGATGACAGCATGAAAACACCTTTGTTGATTTCCCATGGTTAAATATATGCCTGGAATCAATATCTCAGAATATGCTATAGACACTGAAAATTTTATTTTATTTTCAAAGATTGATTTTATTTATTTATTTATTTATTCATTTATTTATTTATTTATTTCAGTCAGAGAGAGAGATAACAAGCAGGGGGAGCAGCAGGCAGAGGGAAAGGGAGAAGCAGGCTCCTTGCCGAGCAGGGAACCTGACGCCAGGCTTGATCCCAGGACCCTGGGATCATGACCTAAGCTGAAGGCAGATGCTTAACTGACTGAGCCACCCAGGCACCACAGCACTGAAAATTTTAATCACATCACTAGAAACAGCTGTTTCTCATATACATGATAGTATACATAATAGAGTATATATGAGTATACATGACTATACATGATAGACATGGGTAGACATCACTGAGAACTGGTGAGCTTCAGGAAGCAAGAAAAGTGCAGGCGTGTCTGGATGTCTCAGTCAAATGTCTGACTCTATTTAAGCTCAGGTCATGATTTCAGGGTTGTGAGATCTATCCTGGGCCCTGCCTGGGGATCCCCACTCAGCAGAGAGTCTGCTTCTCTTCCTCTCCCTCCCTCTGCCCCTCCCCCTGCTCATGCACACACTCTCTCTCTAAAATAAATAAATGAATCTTCAAAAATCAAAAAGGAAGAAAGTAAAAAAAGTACAGAAGCAAGGGTGAAGATTAAATTTATTCAGAAAGAGTTCCCGGAAGATTTTGGCTTCAGATCTTAAAGTTAATTTTAAGGAGGGACATGGTTGAAGATAACAGTAATTATTTAAAAATTAAGCTATTGAGGTATAATTTACACATAACAAAATAGCTTTGAATGGCTAACTAGGTCACTGTGTTCAGTGGCAGATGTCAGAAATGCTTGCCAGATGACAAGCATTTTGAGTGAGTTTTGACGAATGTGCAGTTGTGAAATTACCACCGCAATCAAGATACAGAACAAATCATCATCCCAGAAAGTTCCCTCATGTCCTTTTTTAAGTCAAGAGACAATTTCATTGTTGCTAATTATAGCTACTGTTATTTAGCTGGTAAGTGCTGTGTACTTTGCTGTGTACTTTGCTAAGCCCTTTAGATGCCTTTTATCTTATTTTACCCCTAGATACTATTTTATAAATGAAGTTTGTTGTGCTTAACTACTTGCCCAGGATCACATAGCTAGTTAGTTTGCATGTGAAACTTAATGCTGAGTTTGTCCAAGTCCAGGGCCTGTGTGTCTGGGCCTTTATGCTAATCTCAAGTAAAGGAAGAGGGGAGTACATTCTCATTTTTCTTGTTTCTTTTGGTGGGTGGAGGGTGCCACATAACTGAGGCAGAGGGGTGTTTGTCTAGGGTAATGAGAACTGAATTTGGGTCCAGAGAAGGATTTATTAAAATACTTTAAAGACCAAAGAGTTTCTCTTTGACTTTGTTTTGATAGACAGTGGGAACCATCATGTGTATTCTTAAGTGAAAGCACTTTTAGGGCAATGTTTCTAATAACTTACTTTCTAGTAGTAAAATGTATTTATGGAGGTTTAGACCACAAACTCAAGGGTTTGACTGCTGACTTTTTTAGTTTTGAACACTGACTCCTCCACTTTCTAGCTGTTTTCAGTAGGTAAGTCACTTAAACTCTTTGGGGCCTCAGTTTCCTCATCTGTAAAGTGAGAACAGTAATAGTATCTACTTATAGTTGTTAGGTTTAAGTTAGTTAACCCATTCAAAGCTTTACACGTAGGGAAATTCTCAGTAAATGTTAAATGTCATTGTGATTGTTACAGGTTATTGTTGTGGTTATTGTTTTAGACTGTCATAATTAAAAGCTCCAGGTCAGGATGTAAATATACCCTGCCTGTATCGGGTGTTGGCTCAGCTGTTCACTAGGTAGGTAACCTTGAGAATTTACTTATTTATTTTAAGGATTTATTTATTTATTTATTTGACACAGATCACAACTAGGCAGAGAAGCAGGCAGAGAGAGAGAGAGAGGAGGAAGCAGGCTCCCTGCTTAGTTCTACAAACCGAAGTGCAGGACTGCTGTTCTCTTTCATGCCACTAGAAACAAAACAGAAATTTTTGTGTATTTGCAGCTGATGGCAGTAATCAGTCTCCAGAGGATTTTCCCTTGCAAATCTGGGAGGAAAGACTGAGACTGTGTATGCGTGAGTGTGAGTGTAAGAGTGTGTGTGTGTGCACATGTGGTTTTCTTTTGGAAGGTTTTATATAGTATAGCCTTCATATTGTGAAGGCTAAGTTAATGTGAAGTAATAAAAATAAAATTCATCTCCGTTCCCAAGCTCTGAAAAAAAGAATCCATCAGAGTAAAGGCTGCAATTTATAGTCCCAGCATTCTTCCCATGAGTCGTCATACTCTTTTTATGTGATACTTATCAGCAGTATCATAGGAGCCTAATGCCTAGCAGGTGCCTCTGTATCAGCCAGGCTTGGAATGCAATCACGTCTCTTCCTCCTAGTGTAAAGACGATGTGCACTGGAATCTAGCGGCTTCAGAGAGCTTAGGCATGGAGTGTCTTCAGATGGGTGGCCGAAAGTCCCTTCTGTCTTAGAGCACTGCACATGATGAAGGGCGGATGTTTTACGTGGTTTGTTTCCTTTAAACATATGAACATGCTGTTTGGTTTTGGGTTTTTTGGTAAAGAGTCAAGCTGAATATGTGCTTCATGAGAATTATCCTTAAAAATGTTGTCCTGGGGCACCTGGGTGGCTCAGTCAGTTAAGCGTCTGCCTTTAGCTTAGTTCAGGATCTCCAGGGTCTTGGGATCAAGCCCCACATTGGGCTCCTTGCTCAGTGGGGACCCTGCTTCTCCCTCTGCCTGCTGCTCCCCCTGCTTGTGTGCTCGCTCTCTCTCTCTCTCTCTCTGTCAAATAAATAAATAAATAATCTTTTTTTAAAAAAGTTTTCTTACCCAGATATAGAACTTAGAAGAATTTTGCTGCTGATGTATACATTTAATATGGGGTTTTTCCCAAAAAAACATTTTTAAATAATGGTGCATCTTAGAATCAATGACATCATAGAACACAGGATGTATGAGTAGTGAAACACTTCGATGATAAACAAATGTATGCTTTATCTCCGTCTGGTGGAATCTTGCCTTATTTCAGTGTATGTTGCCTGCACTAGTTATGTTGCCCATTGGGCCTTCCTCTTTCCATAGTGAGGTTTCCACTGCACTATGTTGCCTAATGTTGCTAGAAATGGTTAGGTGGTCTTGGTTGTTAATTCTGGGAACGAGAGCAGATGTTCATGCTATGCTCACTGTTCTTGTCTTGTTTCAGTGCATGAAGGCAGCCCTCTGGGTGAGCTCCATCGTTGTATCCGGGAGGGAGTGAAAGTGAATGTTCACATCCGCACTTTCAAGGGTCTTCGGGGCGTCTGTACAGGCTTCCTCGTCGCCTTTGACAAGTTCTGGAATATGGTAATTAAGCCTTTCTTAAGAGGCTGGAGAACTTCTTAGTGATTACATCTTTTGTCTGTCTAAAGTAACCTTATTTAGGAAAACCTATAGAATAACTTCCCAGAAGAACTAGGATTTTTGCATTCTTGGCTGACAACAAAAGAGTACTTTCTGTTGATTCCTTTTCTTTAAGGCATTGGCTTTCAATCAGAATAGTTTTACTCTTCTCTCCCTCCTAGGGACATTTGCCAGTGCCTGGGAATATTTTTTAAATTGTCATCACGGTGGCATAGGGTATTATTGGCATCTACTGGGTCGAGGCCAGAGGGGCTGCTGCACATCATACAGCACACAGGATAGCCCACCAACAGCAAAGAAGTATCTGGTGCACGATGTCAAATGCTTACTGTGTATTTACCCCAAAGTTACAGATGTAGTGAAAAGAAGGGCCATCTGTACCCCAATGTTCATTCAGCAATAGCAGAACTAAGATGCCCTTCAAAAGACGAATGGATAAGGAAGATGTGGTCCATATACACTATGGAGTATTATGCCTCCATCAGAAAGGATGAATACCCAACTTTTGTATCAACATAGACGGGACTGGAGGAGATTATGCTGAGTGAAATAAGTCAAGCAGAGAGAGTCAATTATCATACAGTTTCACTTACTTGTGGAGCATAAGGAATAACACAGAAAACATTGGGAGATGGAGAGAAGGAGTGAGATGGGGGAAATCAGAGGGGGAAACAAACCATGAGAGACTGTGGCCTCTGAGAAAAAAACTGAGGGTTTTGGAGAGGAGAGGGGTGGGGGATTGGGTGAGCCTGGTGGTGGGTATTGAGGAGGGCACGTATTGCATGGAGCATTGAGTGTGCTGCATAAACAATGAATTTTGGAACACTGAAAAGAAAAGAAAAGAAAATGGAAAAAAAAATGCATAACCTAAAAAAGAATGTCAAGTGCTATGGTTAAGAAACCCAGCCTTAAGGAATAGTTACCTATTCCAACTGTTTAGGAATTTTGTATCAATTTCCTACTGACCATTTTTCATTCATTTCAAAATATTTATTGATTTCACACTTTGACTAGTATTTTACCACAGAGCTAGGTACAGAAATTTCAGAAAGGAATTTTACTCTACAGTTTTAGGAAGATAGATGAAGATAGAGGGGAAGCAGGCATCCTAATAAGCCAGACACGTTGTGTGGTATTTCCTTAGGAAGGAAGTGTGCCCCCAGTCTCCTAGAGGCTGTCTGCTTACTAGACATTTGTGGGAATAAAGAGATACATTATAGCACAACTTCAATATGACGCAGTTAAAATAGGAACACCAGGCTTTCTGGTACTTCTTTTTCATATGGTCTTCCATCTCCAACTTTTCTTTTTCCTGCATTTTGTCTTCATCCATGCATTCTCCTAGATGAGTATAGTAGTTGCTGGCATTTATTAAGCACTTAGCATTTGCTGGATAGTATACTAAGGGTTTATCTCAATGAGCAAAGTTTACTACTGCTCTATTTTACAAATGAAGAAATTGAGGCTAGAAGTATTGAATGATTGGCCCAGATTATCCTGTCAGTAAGTGGAAGTTTTAGAACTTAATTCCAGGTGTTTCTGACTCCTAAGACCATTTTTTCAACCACTGTGGAATGGAAAGACCTGGATTTGAATCCTAGCTTTACCACTTGGTAGTTGTGTTACTCTAGGCAAGGTAATTTCTCTGAGGCCCACTTTTCTTATATCTAAAATGTAGGGAAAAGTACTTTACTGTTACAATTTTACCTTTGAAGGAAAAGTATTTAAGAGAACATCTTTGATATGATGGCCATAATAATAATCCTGACAGCTTATATTTGTGGGATGAGTTACACTTTTCAAATTGATTTCTCATACATGATCTCACTGAATCCTAAATAGCTGTCCTCTGAGACTGATCTCTCAGGGACAAAAATTCACCAGCAATTTTATATGAAACTCTGGTTAATACCTGTTCATTGCTGTCATAAGACCTAGAAACTGAGGAAGGAAAAGAAGCAGTAGAATAGTGTTTCTCAAAATGCGGCCTAGGGGCATCCTACATCACAATTGTAGAGTTTCTGGTTAAAGCAGAAAGTTCTTGGGCTTTATCCCAAATCTACTAAATCAGCATATCTAGGAAGTAGCCTTGGATTGATATTTTAACAAGCTTCCTAGATGTTTATGCATACTGAAATTTAAGAACCTCTACCATACCTTTGGAAAGGCCCCTTACCATATAATACCAATATTATATGATGATAGCAACTTGGAAATCTTACACAGAGGGTACCAGGTATTACCATTTTTTTCTGCCCAAGAGCAGAGTCACTTGGTAAGTTTAGTTCCTCTAAATGAGATGTTTATTCTGCTTTTTAAAATTTTTCCTGGAAGCTATAACAATAATATTTTGAATTTTCTGAATTTTTTTCTCCTTTGGGTGTTTTTCTAGGCACTTACTGATGTGGATGAGACCTACCGAAAACCTGTTCTAGGCAAAGCATATGAGCGGGATTCTTCATTGACTCTAACTAGGGTAGGCTGTTTCCCCTGACTTCCTGAGTACCCAGTGTGCTTTCAAGCTTAGAAATGGAGATCACTGAGTGTGGCGACCAGATTTCCTAGTGGGAGAGCTCAGTTGCTGTCCACTATGTATGCCTGAACGAAGATCTTTGTTAGTCTCACTTCTCATGCTTTCAGTTAATCGTAAATGAGTCTGCTTTTGACCTGGATAGTATTTAAACAAGAGGTTACCTCTTGAAATCTTTCCATTTTATACCAAAGGAAAAAGAAGGTACCTTTTCTCTTGACATTATTGATTTATCTGTATTATGGCTACACACAAAAGATTTATTACTAACTTTTTTAAAAAATGCACAACAGGGAGCCTATAAAACCTAATTAAGCAATCTGGTGGGGTTTTTTCTATATATTCAAATAGGGATGTCGGAGGCTAAAGAGAAGGCTGATACTTATCATTGCTTTCCTTATAGCTGTTTGATCGCCTAAAACTTCAAGATTCTTCCAAAAAAGAAGGAGATTCTAAGTCTGCAGTTGAAGACTCTACTCTGTCCAGATATTCCCAGACGTCTACTTGGAAGGTGGCTTCAGTGTGGGGAAGAGGAGATACTGACCGGGGCTCACGCAGGCGTTCCCGCTCTGTTCCTTCTTCCCTGCAGGCATCTGCAAGGGAGGAGTCCAGGTCAGAGATGTCAGGGAGGACTACACGGACAGAAGGGTCAAGTGCGGGAGGTACCTTTTCCAGGGCCACCACCCTTTCCAGGGGCCAGCCCCGTAAGAAAAAGCGAAAGCCCAAAGTGGATTACCAGCAGGTATTCACTCGACACATAAATCAGATTTTCATTCGAGGCGAGAATGTCCTGCTGGTTCATCTTGCACAGTGACCAGCTCGGCCTCATGGGAGCTTTGGTTTTTAGAAATAAAATGCATGAATTGCTGCTATGCTGTATCCTAGTACCCCAGTGAAACTCTGAGTTGGAATAATTCCCTCTGGTCATGCATGTACAGAGCATAGAGCCAGGCTCAGGCCCTCTGGAAGAGGAGCTCCCTCCAGGGCACAGAGGCCTTAGGAGGGTGGGTATTTGCATTAATATCAAGTCAGAAGCTGTACGGAGGAAACAACCTGCATCTTATTTGATGTCATGGTCAACTTTAGACATTGAAACCAAGTATCAAATCTTCATTTGAATTAGAGGTCTGGTATGAATTAAATTCACCCCACAGATACTATAAGGATGGAAGGGGAAAAAAACACCTCAAAAAAAGTTATTTCATTTCTAAAAGCTAGTGCCCTAAGTACTCATGAATTTGATTCTAAGAGTAGCAGTATAAATTTCCCAGTAGTCTTGTATCCACAACTTGTAACTGACCTTTGAATTTTGCTCTACACCATTCTTCCTTCATCAAGATATGTAATTTATTACCTTTGAATAGCTATAAAACTAAGAAAGCTACTAACTTATGAAAGAGTAAAATTCAGGTAGCTGGTATGCTCAAAGCAGCCAACAACGAATATTCTGTTTTTACCCCTCCTTATTATTTAAAGGGATACGGGACTTTGGGAGTCTTCCCCACTTACCAGAGGTAGCTTCTGAGACTGGCATGCCAGGTGGGACTAGAAGATTCTCATGAGGTGGCTTCTTGTCCTTTTCCTACACTTCTGTGGCATGGTGCTAGTGCATGTACCCAAGTATTGCCCTTCTGTATGTAGTGTGAACTGTTCTGTGAGCTTTATGGCAGGTGACTGTGACCTTCATATATGGCTTCAAAGAGTTCTGCATGAACTCAGTAGTACGTATGCATCATATGGTTGAGAGTTCCCTTTCCAGTTAGGGCTGGACTGTGTAGAGTAACTTTCAGAATGGTATTTCCATGAAACGGGAGTGCTAGTTTTATTCCCTCGTGTCACGCCGAAGAGATTCTTACAAAGTACAGTGGGTGGCATCTATAAGGGACACTTTACTCATAGCCTGGCTTGAGTAATGGGAACACTGTAGCACCCTCTGTTACTTCTACTTGAATCATAATATATGCTTTTTCAATCACTAGTACAGAACAGGCTACATCTAGACACAGACTGTTAGGCAATATTGACTTTTCATTTTGTTTGTATTTGGTTTTATTTTAGAATAACTTGTTCAAAGTGAGAATAAGAAATAGATAACTAGTTAAAATGCTTGAAAAAAAAATTCCCCTTCTGTGTTTTTTTATGTAACTTAGGTAAGCCTTCTGAGAAGCAGGGTGAATAACGTCGAGGGAGTTAGGCCACCTGGTCCTTCTGCTAGCTGGGCCACAGGCTCATCATGCAGTAAAGGGAGAGCAGACTTAACCCCTCCGTGCCTCAGTTTTTCCCCTCAGACACCTACCTCACAGGGGCACTGAGACAGAGAATTTTAGGAAGGCATTTTAAAGTCTCTAAAAATATTTAAGTGCCATGAGTAACTTTTACTAACTATATTTCATAGCTTGGTAAGAGTTCTATGTCTTAAGAGCAGGGTAGGTGCTACATACGAAAGTCATCTCTGTAGGTGTCATAATTTTGAACTTGTCCTCAGAAGGCAGTGATATCTTCAGGAACTGTTTTCCATAATCCATTTCTTTCTCCTAAGGCAAATGGAAGTTCTTAGAAGAATATCCTCAATAAAAGAAGAGTAGTGTTTCTTTGCTGCTTCCCTACATCCCAGCCCCAGCCCTTTTCTGATTATCGTCAGAAAGAATTCCCCTGAACTTTTCAAGGGATTTATACGGTAGTACCAAAGGGACAATGCACATCTAAAAATGACACATCCCCAAAGGGGAATTGTGGAAGATGTTTTGTTTTGTTTCGTTTACTTGCTTTTATTTTAAAATGCATTGTAAATATTTTTCTTTAGAGCCATATCAGAAACATTTAGAGAGGTTCCGTGTTACAAAGTCAAGCAGTTACCTTTGGAATCTGCTCATCTAAATTCTCGTCTAAGTGGTATGTCTAAAATCTCAGTTACTCAGTTAATAGTTATCTTGTTTAATCATCAGGCACCCCTGCCTCTACCTCTTTACCAGTCTTTCCTGTTAGGTGTCTTCCTGTGTCTGCCGTTCTGTCCCTCGGCTAGAAGCTGCAGTAGATACCAGGTTTTCCCAATAAAATATAAGTTTGGTATCAAAAGGAATATATCCGTTTCCATTCATTTTAGTGCCTGACTAAATCTAATGTGATTTATTTTAAACACATGCTGCATTTTCATGTTTGTATATAATGTTCATATGTCCAGATAACGATTGGTTTGCTACTTTTCTGTCTAATCTAATAATTCTGGCTCTGAAAATTATTTTAAACTCATGTGATCAGTCTGATGTGCCCATATGCCCCTCTTAGTGATTCTAGGATGAAAACTATTTAAATAGTACATGTGGTGTTTTCTATAAAGTATGACAATTCTTTTTTAGGAAAGTCAATTTTTAAAAGTATTGCCTTTTCTTTATTATTGTAGAAATCTTTCAAAAGGAACAAAAAATTGGTTCTGTTAACTTACATGCTGCTCAAAATATGTCATCACCTAGAACATTTTAATAAGTTGCTATGAAAATAACTGAAGTCTTCCTCAGGAGAAGGAAAGAGAAAAGGAAAGTGATAGCCAGAATGGTAGAGTTCTGGAGGCCCCCACAAGCTCACTTGAAGGGGTGCCCTACACAGCTGAAATGCAACAAAACTGGTTTCAGGTGTTCTCCAGGGATTTGGGCTTAGGACATTCAGTAGGAATAGTACTTATTTTTGAACATCCAACATGGGTTCTTCAAAGTAATCTCTAAACATGGGAATTCATTTCCGAGACAGTTCATGGGGCATACCTGTGCACTTCTTGAGGTCTTCTCAGGAGCACTGAGCCATGGGAGATGTGGTTTCACACCCAGAGTGATTTCATGTGGCATTCTTTGTGCACAGAGGTGATCCTGTGCCTCTACCACCAGGAGAACTTCTGCTTTAGGTTGTTTGTTCTAGAACTTGGGAAGCATTTATGCTCTTTCAGAGACCATCTTATGATGGCGGGCCATTTGTGAGATGGGTAGCAGCGTTAGCCGTGTCTAAGGCAGATGGCTTTACACCAGTCAGTTTCTTGCTCTCTGTGCATGGTGTATATCAAGTCAGAAAGCCTAGAAACCATTCGCATTAAAGTCTAGGTGCATGAGAATCCTTGCTCTGAGTTGTTGGGTCAGGAGGGGCTTCATCTCTCCTTGTGATAAAACTGTCCAGGCATACCTTTAGAGATTGTCAAAGCATGAACCACGAGCTCTTTAATCCTCAGAAGCTGTGTACAGAAGTCTAGGAAGCTTGAGAGAAAAATAGAACCCTAAGTTGATGCTGAGGGGTTTTATATTTCTATTTGCAATATCCCCAAAGCCACTGACATGGGCAAAATCATGAAATAGAATTGATTCTGTAAATTTTCTCTTAATTTTTGCTTTTAGGAAAAATTAAAGTTATTCAAAGACAGCCGGCTGTCACTGGTGCTGCCTCAAAGCTTTCCCATTTTTATGTATTTTTTGTGAACGAAGTGGTTGCTATGGGAAGGCCAGGATTCACCTTCGAGTATCATGGTATAGATATAATGGTTTAGCAAGTGTTTTAATTTTTCTCTTCCTGTGCCAGATACTAACTTCAATCAACCCCTTTTCAGTAGCTTCTATGCATCAACCTCTGTTTTCCTGGGCAGTAACTCCCAGATGCTTTCCTTAGGGATTGTAAAGCAAGAAAATCTTATCTGTGCCTATGTTGCAAAGGTGGGTGGTCTGTCATTACTTGCAAATTGAGTTGGTGGATTTTAGATAAGTCTTTGGGGTTCCTGTCACAGGTTCCTGGGCTCTGAGGAAGGGTTGCGCCTCTTTTACTCTCAGTGTTTTGAGTATTTTTCAAGTGTTTGTAACTTCTATTGCACTCCTCTAATAAAAATGAAAGCTATCTGTCAAGGAATGGCTTTGGATGGCTCAGAGATCTAGGGAAAAAGAAATAAGTACACCTGAGACCTTCAGTTGGTCTTTTATTTATTTAGAATGAGAAGTAGTTTGATAAGCTACCAGAGTTAGTGCTGCTTTAAAAACACTCTCTGAAAAGATGGCAACTGTCCCTCAGGAAAGCTATAAAAGCTATTCCCAATACATTGCAATTGCTTTTGATTTTTAATCCTTTGGAGCAAATGTCTGATGTTATGTCTGATGTTATGTTTTTAGAGCTGTGGGGGAAAAAAAAGTCTAAACAATCTTGGGAGGTATTATTTAAATGATTATCTGGCTGAATTATGTGTAAGCTAGGTTCTAGGGCAGCTGTCCAGTTCTTTTTCTGTTGTCCTGACAGTAACACAGATAGTGAGCGATGTCTTGAAAAGTGATTTGCTTATTTCATATTGACATCTAAAGACATTAGCCTTCTGTTTGGCAGCCCTGGGGATACCCCTCTGCTCCGTGACTTATTAATGTTTTTTTAGACAAGGCTAACCTGGATGACTCTCTGTATTTATAGTCTGAGTATTCATATACCAGCTGCTAAAAGAAAAACCATAACTTATAATCTTGTCTTGAAATTACTCCCAATTGTGAAGTTCACCTAAATTCTTCATGTTTAGGGAGGATTGCTGCTAATAACGTCAGTTTGCAGTGTTCTGCTTTAGGTATGTGTCATATGGGAGTCTGGAAACTGTAATAAATATGATTGTATTAATGTACTGACTGCTTTGTCTCTGCTGATTTTGAGGGGTAGTGGAGGGGAGGAGGCAGGGGAGTTTATTACCAAGTGAAGACACCCCTTGAAAGTTAATGCGTTTCAAGCCTTCTGCCATCTCATTGTTGTAACCTTGTGCCTTTTCTTTACCAAAGCACACACATCTACATCAACTCTCCTTGGGGTGACTTTGTTCTTCCATGTTTAACAGAAACTCCTTCTTAGAAAAGGAGCTAGGCCCACATCATGAATTATCTCTTCCAAGCTCCAAGCAGTGGTAATTGCCCTGTGAATTTATTCTACCTAGTAGCTCACTGGCATTAACCCCCTCTCTTCATGCTAAGGTCACCCTTCACTCTGCTCCCTCTAAGGGTTTGACCACATTTGACTAATTGATCCTCACATGGTTCCGAAAATATTTGAATTTGTCACCAGCTTCTTTCTGTGCATGTACCGGAATTTGAACTGCCCCAAGATTTGCCACATGGACTACTTGATCTCCTCTGTGTGCTTCCAGAACTGAGTCACTGGGGTAAGGTAGACAAAAATCACACTGATGCTTAAGGAAACCTCAAGTTAACCATCAAGATCCAATTCTCCGCTTTCAAAGAATATATTGAGCTGGGCTTAGCCGACATACAAGAATTTTCTAACCAATACAGTGGAGGGATGAGAGGCGAGACCCACGTACTCCAATTCTTCCCCTTGCTTGTTTGTTTTGTATCTCAAAGACTTCTGATTAAATGAGAATGTCCTCATTAATCAAAATAAAGGCAGAAGAGTCAGCTAGCTTGATATTTAAAATGTACGGTGACAGTTAAATATGGGCAGGGGGATGGAAGCCAGTGGAAGGAGAGATATCTATTATCTTTCCCTAAGCTTCCTGGATTTGAATGGCAAGGACAAGAAGTTGATTGCCCCACCACATTCTTTCCGGAACGGAAGAGAAGCACTCCTCAGTCTGCTCAGCCGCCGCTAGGTGGCAGTGGGTTCAAGAGAATGGCGAAACTGGAGTCCCCAGAAGGACGTGAGTCTCCCGCACGGCTACTGCTACCAGTCATTGTTAAAAGCTCACCAGTCTTGAATCTAGATGAGGAGAAACAAGCTATAATCAACCCAAGTGGCAATATAAACGTTTCTTCCCAATATTGGATTTGCCTAATTTGAAGCCTAGGAAAGCTGACTGATGGCAATCAGCCACTGAATGTGCTTGGAGAAGAGTGGTGAACAGCGAACTTGCTCAGCATCCCCTGTTTCAGAGTGGCTGTCACTGGTCTCACATCATGGTCTCACGCATCTGGTCAGCTCCACCCAGCCTCTTCCCAGCTGCTGGCTGAGGAGTACCCCAGGGAAACTGTCTCGATGCTCCCATTTATCAGCAGTTGTCTCACTTTTGGAAACAATTCAGTTCCACCTAGTGTTGATGCCCAAGAGCCCGTTTATGAGAAAGGTTGCGTTTGTCTTATGGGTCCATGACCAGACTTGGGTCTCCACTCTGAGACCAAGTAAATATGCTCCTGAATCAAAGGAAAACTTATAATGGACACAGAAAAGTCTGTTGTTTTAGGCTGGACTCGGGGGGTATAAAGGGTGAGTGGTCAGTGGTAGTGAGTTTCCTAGCACTTCACGTCAAGGCCTTCAAAAGACCTAGTCCCCTCTATCTCAAGAAATAATTTCTCAGAAGCATATAATAAAGAGGATTACCAAATATGAAATAATAAATAGCTAAGGTCTCCAAATGAATAATTAAAGATAAGATTATAATTAAAAAATTTATCTTGTGCCTTTTTGGACTATAGTAACTTGCATCACATTTCACTCAATCATGCTATGTGAAGGGGCAGCAGACAGATCAGGCAATAAGAAATACTGTCATTTTTGAGCATCTCAGCCCTGTGCCAAGCATATTATAGGCATTACCTTATTCAAATACAACCGCCATAAGAGAAAGATTTTTGTCTCTCCTACATAGGTGAGGCAAGTAAAACAGAAAGTAACTCGGGACGCCTCAGTGGCTCAGTCGGTTAATTAAGCATCGCCTTCGGCTCAGGTCATGATTATCGAGGTCCTGGGACCACCCTGCTTTGGGCGTCCCTGCTCAGCGGGGAGTCTGCTTCACTCTTTCCTTCTGCCCCTTCCCTTGCTTGTGCGTGCGTGTGCTTGCTCTCTCTCTCGCTCTCGCTCTCTCTCTCTCAAATAAATAAAATCTTTTAAAAAACCCACAAAAAATAGAAAGTAAATTGCCAACACCTCTGCTAATCATTGGCAAATTTGGGATACTATCTAGGTCTGACTATTGAGTTTATTATTAGCCCGCTGTAACTTTAAAATATTAATTTTCTCAGGCACTGACCAGGAAACAGACAAAGCTGAGTCATCCCCTCTGATTAATCAGAAACCAGAGGGCTGTGTTAAAATATAATTTGGGGATCTGCTTCAAGTGTCTCTAGTCCCTTTTTGATTCATACTGTTCTTTAGCTGGAAGTGAACATGCACACAGGGCTTCGTGGCTTCCAAAGAGGATAAGGGTGGTGGGTACCCCCAGGGCAACAGGCCCACTGTGACTGTGGGACTAGTGGCTGCCAAGTGAGCACCAGGAGGTATTTCATCCATCAGTAAGTTTGGCCCTAGAAGGGGTATCGATCCAATAGCCTTGTTAAAAAGCAGCTGGGGTAATGCAGGGGTCTTACCCAGCTCTTCAATATGCATAGTCTGCTGTCTCTTTCCTTCCAATGTTTTCCAACATTTGGGAAAAATACATTCTTTGGGCCTTGACTATAAATTCATCTTTTTTTTTTTTAAAGATTTATTTATTTGACAGAGAGAAATCACAAGTAGACAGAGAGGCAGCCAGAGAGAGAGAGAGAGAGGGAAGCAGGCTCCCTGCTGAGCAGAGAGCCCGATGCGGGACTCAATCCCAGGACCCTGAGATCATGACCCGAGCCGAAGGCAGCGGCTTAATCCACTGAGCCACCCAGGCGCCCATCTTTTTTTTTTTTTAATAGTAATTCATCTTCCTAAGCTCTTGTCAGGGCTGAGCTATGGAAGTGCTAAAGCAAAGAAAAATAAAGAGTACTTGAAGGCTTCCAGTCTTTCTTCTGAGACCTGAAAGGGGACACAAGCAGAAAGGTTTGGCAAGCTGTCTGTCCATCTTGTAGAATTTCCCTTCAACCTGATAATGTGTGAATTTCCAGAATACAGCAATCCTGAAAGGAGTTCACTATTGTAGGCTCCTGCAAGAGTTACTTCAGAGCCTCAACTTCCTGATCTCTAAAATAGGGATTAACCTATATCAAACGTACCTCATGGGGTTGGTGAAGGACAGTGGTTGGTCCAGACAGCAATCACTTAATGTCATTTACACTGTGACGAGCTTGCTGTGAGATGCTTAGCATTCATAACCTCCCTGTGCCTGCACTCTGTGTCCTGAGACCGGGCCTGGCAAATGACGGACAGAGCGGAATGCTGTTGTCATCCTTTTTTCTAGCACACAGGTGTTCGAAAGATTGTTCTCAGGCTGCTTGAGTTCTCCGTGCTTTCTTACTTAGCTTTCCCTGGGTTAAAACATCGGAATATCATCAACTTCTCCACTTCTGGGAGATCAGTGTGCTCCCCCAGGAATGACATTAGGCTCCACGGGACATTCATTAGTTGGGGTTACGAGAGGACCACAGGGCACTGGAATGGTAATTTCCTACATGGGACCCCAGTGACCCAGAGTGAGCTAGCTCAGCTGGTCTGAGCATGTGGCTAATGAGGGAAGGGTCATGGTTTCACTCCTGTGTGGGCCAATTAGTGTCACGTGGAAAAGCACGCTCCTGGGGCATCAGGCAGCAGCCTTACATGTGTGTGGCACTGGTCTCCAGGATGGCTCAGTGTGGCCATCATCACCATCGGAAACTCAACCCAAAGCCCACATCTTCTTTCTTTTTATTACATAGTTCGTTTTTTCCAAAACATGGGTTAATTGCAGAGCTCTTTCACCATTTTTGCTTTATCCGAAAGAGACTACTGCTTAATTATTCAGTATTTTTCCATAAATTGACTCACTTTTTAGCTTACACTTAAAAAGAAGCTGTGCATCACTACCACCAATGGCAAGTGTGAAAATTTGCCCTAAATTGAAAGTACACATTAAAAGAAATATACAACTATTGAAATTAAAATGTTTGTCTTCATACATTTTATCTGCAGACCTCTCCCATGCCACAAGTGATCCGTGTACCTGTGTGTTAGTAAATGCTGCAATATATAAGCTTCATGTGTTTTATAATACACACAGTGTCTGTAATAAAATGGTCACATTAGCCAAGACAATATTATGAAGCTGTTGCTTCAGTGGGAAGAGTTGGGTTCAGTGACTGGGGAGTTTCACACTTGAAGTGATGAAATTATTCTTGCAGGAATTTCAACACCAAAGGTCTTTCTAAATGCCGTAAATGTATAGCTATAAAACCTCAACTCTGAACAAATCCAGAGTTTAATTTACATCTAGCTTTTGCTCAAAAGTCATGGCTTTTGTTCACACTGTCTACTGGTGCTATCATTAACACTGTGCTTCTTACACGTCCTTATCATTATCACCTGTTTTATGATAAACAAAGCACAAACATGCAAAGCAGATGTGTTGGCCACACATCTTTGTTCCCCTCCAGTCATGAGCCAGTTCATACTAATCTGCCTGGTTGGCCAGTTCCTTATAGAGATCGAATTATAACCAGCAGTGGTGTTGGTAATAAAAATGTATTCCCTAATTAATTGAGCATGTTACATCCAATCCAGTTATGAAAATGTGCACTGGAGGAAAAATACACATAAAAAGATGCACACACACACACACACACACACCCCTTCAAGGTTGAGAGAGGGCCCAGCCACTTCCATTATTGGAGACTCCCAATATACTAAAAAAAAATGAAGAAAGGTCAAAGCCAAGTTGCAAACTTCGCAGTATATTTTAAAAATTCAAGTTGAAAGATAGCATTACATCCTCTTGGTGTGCCTGTGAGTAGGTGTGTAGCCTCATTTAGAAATAGAGTCCCAAGGGGTGCCTGGGTGGCTCAGTGGGTTAAGCCTCTGCCTTCAGCTGAGGGTCCTAGGATGAAGCCCCATATTGGGCTCTCTGCTCAGCAGGGAGCCTTCTTCCTCCTTTCTACCTGCCTCTCTACCTACTTGTGATCTCTCTCTCTCTCTCTGTCAAATAAATAAAATCTTAAAAAGAAAGAAAGAAATAGAGCCCCAAGTCTGTACGTGAGGTCTTCATGAATGTGAAGTCCAGAAGGTCTGCCCTTCCTGCCCCCACGTCCAGAGATGAGATTCACCAGTAAAAGGGACTTATAAAGGGATCTGGGTTCAAATCTACCATAAGGCAGAGCCTAACATTTTAGCAATGTAGGAACAGAGAGTGTATTTCCTTCTGTCTCCTCCCTTACCTTATGGACTCTTGCAAAAAGCCACTCCTGTTACTTTCATGCTGCCTGGGTTTACTTTTATACTGGTTACTTTTATTACTTTTTTACTGGTATACTTTTATAGGTTTCTCATGATCCTTGGAAAGCCATTGATTGGGTAGCAAGAGGGCCAGACCATTTTATAAATGCCAGAAGACTTACTTAGATCAGAAAATCAGAATATTAAGAAGCAGGAATGCAGTTATAGTTTTCTTCCACTGCATGTAGACCTGATGAGTACTTTAACCACAAGAACCACTTAATGACTGCACACTCGTGCACTTGTGTACACACACCCACACACCGTACAGAGCAAGGAAACGACTCCATGCCATTAACATCTATAGAATTCTCAGTGCATGATTCTTGCTGAAACAGTAAGACTGTGTAATGGGGAATGTTGTGTATGTATTTATGTAAAATAGTATAAAATAGTATTTACTTAGGAATATCTGTTGGGTTTCTGTTTGTATGACCTTGTTCTAAGATTGATGCATACTTGTGATCTTTGCCTCTGAGGGCAGAAAGCAATTAGTTCATTTGGTAGTCTGTGTGAGAAATCTTAGACCTGTGTATAGCCTCTTCCCTACCCTTGCCAGGTCCAATTATGCCTCAGCTTAGTCCTCTTACCCCTCCTTCTCCCCGGTCCCCAGAGTCATCTGAGCACATCTGTTGCTCCATGAAAAGTGTTTTGGCAGAAACTTTCCTCACCTCTGTTGGGAGTCATCTGTCCTCACAGTCTTGGAACTGTTTTTTCTTATTTTATTTATTTATTTATTTAGATAGATAGATAGATAGATAGATATAGATAGATAGAGGCACATCTATATATCCTTATATATTAATATATATGTGTCATTTTAATAGAGAGATCAACATTATGTATGACATCAAACCAAAAGTAATACAGATTCCAAATCGTTTGGGAGAAACTGCTCTAAACCCTCACATGACAGAGGAAGAGTCTGGAAGAAGTCAGAATGTTCCCTTCCAGCTCTGCCTTCCACTTTGGTCCTTCCTAGATCTAACCCTCAGTGATCATATCTCAAATCTACGTTCTCTTTGAGTGAGTATTCAAAATTTAATACAAACTCTTCATATTGAAAACTATTGGCAAGGATCTGGTAGACCTCCTTCAGGTCACAGAGATCTTCTTGGCAGAATTTAACATGCCGAGGAACACACCCCGCATAGGACTGCCCGAACAGTAAGCCATGGCATCTAGAGTGATATAATAGATGACTCCGTTCTTGTAGCACCTGGAAACTCTGGACCAGTCACCTCCAGCCAGAAGCACTGACAGCTTCATCAAGGTCCCTCGAGGGTGGCTGAGTGGAACAAGGTAGGAAGATGTAGCCCATGGTCATGTCAACTTTGAACCTGGTGAGCCTGATGATATCCAGATCGTTACGCCACCTGTCAAGGAGCTGAACACAGAACCTAAGAAGTTGCTTCATGACTCAAAAGGCAGCGGTAACACATGCCATTGTCCATCGTGGGCAAAGGCACATGGTGGCTGCTACTGGAGGAGTGTGTGTTCCAGGTGCCCCAGAGACCAACACCAGCTACATGACTTGCAGGGCCCAGTGAAAAACGAAAATGCAGGGCTACTTGTTCAAAAATCATTTGAAGATGCCAACAACAAAGCCAGAAACCAAGAATGGGGTCCTTCGGAGTGCAGGGTCCTGTATGGCGGTCCAGGTTGCACACCAAGGGAGCTGGCCCCGCAAGTCGCACAGCAGCAGGCCAAAGTGTAGCTGGTTGCAAGTTCAACAGGGGCATGGAGGGAGCACAGAGGTTCTTGGCAGGCACAGCGCCGAGTCTGTCTTCACAAGTATTGGATTCTTCCCACTGTGACTGACGTGCCCTTTCCGAGGTGTCCAAGTTGGCTGTGCTTAGTAACTACTCTAACTATGCATGAGTGATCTATGAATTAAAGCATTTTTATTATTTTGAAATAATTTGGTTTGAAAAAGTTCCCAAAGATTTGAAATGCAGTCACACAATCTCAAGGAATTCCAATAGGGCAATTGTCAGTGAAAGAAAAAGAACAGATAGATTCTTTAAATATGACTCAAATATTATAAAATTTGAAATGGCTTCAAAAAATGTTTTACTGGGGCCCCTGGGTGGCTCAGTGGGTTAAGCCGCTGCCTTTGGCTCAGGTCATGATCTCGGGGTCCTGGGATGGAGCCCCGCATCGGGCTCTCTGCTCAGCAGGGGGCCTGCTTCCCTTCCTCTCTCTGCCTGCCTCTCTGCCTGCTTGTGATCTCTCTCTGTCAAATAAATAAATAAAATCTTTTAAAAAAAAATGTTTTGCTTTGTTGGCATTACTAACTTGTGTGAACAAAGTTTATTGTTCATGGTGACTATCAAGAATTTGGAGAGACTGTGATTAAAGAATCTTGACTGGATTACGAAAGTCTTCTTCAGGAATTGCTATTTGAAGCACAAAATCTTGTGAAAAGCTATAGTCATAAAAAGCAAATGCTAATTTCTCATTAAAAATTAAAGACATTATTTTTTGGAAAGCTTATACAAATTCAGTGTTTAATATCTTCCCTAAATTCTGAATTTTATTTTCTTATAACTATATAATATAAAGAAAAAGAATCATAAAGGCTTTTGCCAAGCCCCATACAGATGCCCTAAGTTCCCTTCAGCGTGCCTTAAAATAGTGTCATTTTCTCTGTGTGTCAGGAAGTAAAAAAAAATGTTGGCGACAGCCGTATAGCCGGCAGCTCTCTCAAGGGGCCAGAAACAACTCATCTGCTTTCACCTACTAGTGGTGGCAGAGGCTACTGGACTTCAACTTGGCAAACCAAGGCTGACTGAAACAGAATTCAACCATGGTGACAATTCATGGGATTTTCTAGAACTGTTGAAATGATTCCACGCGCACTGCCTGTGAAGTGCTTAGAACAGAGCCTGGAACATGGGAAGTCCTCAGTTGAGGGAGATCACTGTTACCTGGCACCGTGGATAACTAGTACATTGACAGAGTCTGCTGAATCTTGCCCACAAGGCCTCTGCTCTGTTCGTGACCTCACTTTCCATTCCTCCTGTTCCATCCCACCATAGCTCAGTGTTGTATCACTGCTTAAATGGACAATTATATTAGCCTCTTAATTTGTCTTTTAGCTTTCAGTGTCTTCATTTTTGACCCATCTGATTTAGCTAAGATGCGTTAGGGGGCAAGTAACAGACTATCCAACTGAAAGTTATTCTTTCATGTAGTAGGATGTCCAAAGTTTCCAGAGTTGGTTCAGCCTACTCAACAATATCAGAGCTCTCAGGTTTAGCGTGTGTGTGTGTGTGTGTGTGTGTGTGTGTGTGTATACACGTGGGCAGATGTGTGTGTATACTGTTTTGTTGTTTTGCCTTCCCCTCTCATGGTCTCAATATGGCTGCTATAGCACCAAGTATTACCTTCACTAATGATGATATAAAAAGCATGGAGGGAAAATGTGTTCTTGTGTGTCTCTTTTTATCAGTAAGGAAGATCCTTCCAGAAATCCTCTTAGAGTTCATCAGAACACATCCACCATAAACCAATCCACAGGCAAAGGGCAATGGAATTACAATAATAGGTTTAGAATTTTCATCATTTATCCCTGGGCCTACATTCCCTAAGCATAGTACTAGTGCTGTAGCCAAAGAGAATGGGATTCTGATAGCCAGGAAAGAACAGAGGCTCTTGAGTAAACAACCAACAGTTTCAGCCAGTCCTTCCTACACACCACTGGTAGATTCATGAAACATTTCTTGCTTGAATAAAACTTCCCAACCTGCTGGGTGAAGTCCCTGTCTGTTCACCTGGAAGTAAGTGTTTGGTCCCTTATTTAGCAGAGGAGTTCAGATTTCGCCAGCAAAATCCTTTTGGAACATCCTATACTTTTCCTTTGTAGCCTGTTATCACCTTTTGTAATACACATGAATTTAGGGAAGTGCATGACTGATATCTCCAGTCCCTAAATTCCATTACGACTGTGTCTGTTTGGCTTACTGTTATACTCAACACTTACAACACAGTTCTTGGACGGAGGGGTATCATAAATATTTGTTGAGTGAATGGATGTCTGTACTTGTCGAAGGGAGCTAGCAGCAACTTCAACACTTAGATATTTAATCTGGCAAAAGCAGGTTTCTATGTAGCTATCAAAAGAGCTTGAAAGAATTTGGTACCTCAACATCACCAACATTTTGTTAAAGGACTAATTGCCAAGCCCCGTGTGCATGTGGGACCATTAGTAATTCTGTAGCTATGCAAATTAAAACAGTGATGTATGATTTATAGCTTTAATAACATTCTGAAGGCTCTTAAATTTTAATCACTTGCAACATCCTTTTTAATATTCAATTACTTTATTAACTAATTAGGTCACTTGCTGAAAAAGCACATAAGGCTGGTGCTATTTTAATATCAGCTGAGCCTCACAAAATACCTTTGAAATGGTGCAAATGGTTTATTTATTTTAAACAGATCATTAAGATGCTATAATTAATAAACCAATTACGAAAAAAGGCCCGATAGTGATAGATGCACAAGTACAGTAGCAGTGTCCGATGGATTAGTCATTCTCATACACATATATCAAGGGGCAAAACTTAAATGAAAACCCACTGTAAAAAGTGCTTTCCTAAATAATTAATTTGTGCAATGACTGATAACCCTATCACGGCAAACCTAACTTGAGGCTTGTTCATTACGCAAACCTGTAATGTGTACTTTCCTTTCATCTAATGACACTCAGGATGGAAAATCCACAGCACGCTAAACTTGGTGTTCCTTGATTACTTACAAAGCCTTAATTTGCAGACAGAGCTGGGCACTTCATGACTTATCAGTGCATTGGAGTGAGCCAAGCCTCCCAGAGGAGAATCAGAAGGAGACATATACAGGGTCGGCAGCATCCCTGCGTATTGATTTTTCAGCATCGTGTTAAGGTCTTCAAAGCAAACAACGTGAACAAAGAAAGCTGAGGCCAAGCCTGTGGGGATTTTTCACCCCATATTCACAAAGGAGACCGTACATCGTAGCACTAAGCCTGCATTGCTAATTCACAGATGTGTTGGGACTATGGCTGGGGGTGCAATTCTCAGGTTCAAGTAGAATTTTATTTTAAGGGTCAGGGAGAAGCAAGAGAAACCAAATCATTTAGCTGGGCTGGGAAAGAATATTGTCAAATCTTAGAGGCCAGGTAATTTTCTTTTTTCTGGCTACCAACAACTTAATCATAAAAACATAATAACCACCATTTACTAAGTGCTTTCTGTCTACTGACTAACATGTACTGAACGTCTGGATCATCTTGCTGGGTATTTCAGGGAATTTGTTTAGTGGACATTTATTTCCTGAGCACCTCTGGGGCCAGGCACTGTTCTAGACCCTGGAGATACTGGAATGAGCGGGACAGACAAGTTTCCCGCTCTTATGGTGTTTACATTCTATCGGGGAAGTGAGACAAAAGCCATACATCTCCAGGAAACAAGGTAGAAACGACTTCAGAAGACTCACAGTGCCTAGAGAGAATCGAGCAGGAGAGCGGAGGTTGTGACAGAGGGTGACTGAGGGTCAGGGAAGTTCTCTTGGAGGAAAGCAACATTTGCAAGTGGACGGGAGGGTCTGGTACAACTTCAGAGTGTGTTCTTCCTGCAGTGTTTCCAGTTGTTTTCTGCTTAGTGTCCCTTGCAAGCTAGTGGGGGGTGGAGGGGGAAGGCCACTGGGGAGGGGGAGGCAGGGTGGAGGTGAGAGTGTCGGGGAGCAGAGACTGAAGGAAAGCAGGAGGTGGTGCTCTTCTGTCACCCTCCGTGGTATCCTGGTCACTCGTTTGCAAGGGCAGGCGGTCGTGTGCAGTTGGCCTCCAGGGCGAACTGGCATGGATCTTGTCATCCATATGTGCGCTGGGAGGCAGAAACCTACAGAGAGAGCGGTTTCCAGTCCCTACTTCCCTCCACGGTCGTGTTCCGCAAGTGGTTACAGCTCTGGTTTAGGTACCACCAGTCTCTCCTAGTGCCTTCGTGATGTGTTGATGGAACTTTAAAATATTCATAAATCTCCACATTGTCCCATGGATGCTAAGTTCTTTGGGAAGGAGCAACCCAGCCTAAACAATGAATCTGATGTGGGCTGCTGCTCAAATTTGTGGGGAAAAATATCATTCCTGCTGGGTCTCTGTCAACTGTGAACTAAACAGCATTCCAGCAAGATGTGCCCTTCCCTTACCTAGTGGGCCTCTGGGACTTTTCATTACCCCCACAGGGACCTTCAATTCCCAGCACAAGCTGAATGATCTCTGAGAGGTGTGTTAAAAACCTCCTTTTTGAATGACACAAGAAAAGGTTTATTGTAAGCAGACCCCTATATAACGAAGAGCTGCTACGGGGGAGGGGTGTTTCCCCCTCTTCACTGACCCAAAATAGATCCTACCCAGGAGTGTTAGCGGAAAGAGCATGCTAGTGATACTTCAGTATTGAAGAGGAGAAGAGCCGTGAGTTTTGTCCAGTGAACCTGGACGAGAGAAAGCTAGTTCAGTGTCTCTTTCATGTCCTGGAAGCAGACTAGGGGACCTTTTCAAAGTGTTTGCACTAGTCTCCAGTTCTCATTCTTGTGGCTTTCCCTGTGGTTCAACATAAACTGTTCTTAGACATTTTTGTTCCACTTAAATCACTAGCATTGTAACAGCATAATAATCTATAAATCGTCTTTGCAACTACTTCTGCCACACTGAGTGTTAAATAAGTATTTTCTAAGAAAATGAATTACTATAAGCCATTTTTACGGGAAAATAAATTCCGAGTTATAAATGCATAGTGAGAAAATTTGGGAACATAGTCCATCTGTGGCCTGAGTTGTCTTTCCTTTTTTTAAATTTGGAACTCAAATAAGATGGTTAGGTTTTGAGATTTCCAAAGGGCTGTAAAAAGACAGCATAGGATTCCTCCCATGTAAGGGACACCTCTTGGACACCCTTCTTTTCTTCAGGAGTGAACTCTTCAGAGTCTTCTGCCTTCCCTCAGGAACAGATTGAGAGAGAGCAGGTGTACCTAGAGCGACAGACCGCAAACCCACCAACAGTATGTTTTTCCTCATATATGGTAGTAACTGAACCATTTTGACTAAACATATGATTCATTAAATGGTGTTTACTGTCCAACCCCAAATGTACATTCTTATAAAATAGAAGTCTGCTCTGTCAGTGTGCCTATTAATCATTAGTAAAATTTATTTTTCTACATTTTAGATAAAATAAATACAGATAGATATCTCATCCTCGTCAGCCATGAGGGATCCTCTGGCATTTTCCCAGGGCCTGTGTGAACCTACCTTTGATAATCACTGTACTGAGCCATTGAGGTAACTTGAGATAGACGTGTTTTCTTGCAGAAATATGTCCCATGTTGATGGAGAACAGATCTGCTAGAAGCATCTTAAGAGCATTTTGAACATTTCTCACATATTAATCCAGATGGAAAATGTATTAAACAAAAGCTTCTTGCTTTTGACCCTCTCTGGAGCTTCTCTGGGGCGGGGGGTTCACTGATGAAAACAATGAAAGAGAGGTGGCATCGTGTCACATACCAGTATTTCCCCAAGTTCTGCCCTTCTCATATTACCACCACATTTTTGCCTTATCAACACCATGGTATTGTTATTTTAGAAATACTTTGTTTTAAATTTTCTCATTTGCACTTAAATTATTATATTCAAAAATATCCTTTATATCATGAAGGAATTCCTTTATTCCATGAATGGAATGCCAACCTCACTTGCCATGAAGTGAAAGAAATAAAACAAGTAGGCATGTAATTACTTTAAAAGGGCGCCTGGGTGGCTCAGTTGGTTAAGCCACTGCTTTCAGCTCAGGTCATGATCCTAGAGTCCCGGGATCGAGCCCCGCATCGGGCTCCCAGATCCTTGGGGAGTCTGCTTCTCTCTCTGACCTTCTCCTTGCTCATACTCTCTCTCTCAAATAAATAAATAAAATATTTTTTAAAAAACTACAATGACATATCACTTCACCCCTGTTAGAATGGCTGTCATCAGACAGACAAGAGAGGAGCCTGAGCGGTCTTGAGGTGACAGCGACTGCAACGATGACTCCCCTAGGTGGAGGAGGAGGTGGACAAGGGGAAGGCCAGGTGATGTCGATCTTCATCTGAGATTGTCACGGAAAGATAAAGGAGAAAGCCTTCATCTTCTGAGCTACCTAAGGTAACAAAATGTTAAATGGAAAACCAGAGGATGTTCACGTTCAGTCACCACTGTCCAAACTCAGAAGGGACCTCCCTCTGCAGGGGATACATAAAAATGAGTTTCTTTTAAGTAAACAGAAAACAAGAGATAAATGTTGGTGAGGAGTTGGTATGAAGGGAAACTTTGGGCACTGGCAGTGGGACTATAAATTGGTGTAGTCACTGTGGAAAACAGTGTGAGATTCTTCAAAAAATGATCCCGCAATTCCACTTGTGGGTACACATTCGAAAGAAGTGAAAAGAACACATTGAAAAGATATCTGAGAGGTGTGTGGGTGGCTCAGTGGGTTAAACCTCTGCCTTTGGCTCGGGTCATGATCCCAGGGT
The DNA here is from genome assembly GCF_022355385.1 of Mustela nigripes. Lineage (NCBI taxonomy): Eukaryota > Metazoa > Chordata > Mammalia > Carnivora > Mustelidae > Mustela > Mustela nigripes. Next base: position 48,044,671 of record NC_081568.1, read on the forward strand.
CCTGGGTTCGAGCCCTGCATCAGGCTCTCTGCTTGACGGGGAGCCTGCTTCCCACTCTCTCTCTCTGCCTGCCTCTCTGCCTACTTGTGATCTCTGCCTGTCAAATAAATAAATAAAATCTTTTTTTAAAAAAGAAAAGATATTTGAGCTCCCAGGCTCATTGCACCATTATTCACAATAGCCAAGCTATGGAATCAACCCACGTGTCTGTCAGTGGACAAATGGATAAAGAAGATGTGGTATACGGAGATCCTGTGGGATATTATCCAGCCATGACAACGAAGGCAATCCTGCCATTTGTGACAGCAGGGATGGACCTTGAGAGGATTATGCTACATGAAATAAGCCAGACAGAGGAGGACAAATACAGCAAGGTATCTATCACCTATATGTGGAATTTTTTAAAAAGTTAAACTCACAGAAACAAAGAATAGAAAAGTGGCTGCCAGAAGCTGGGGGTGAGGAAAAAAGAGAAAGTTTGATAAAAGAATACAAACCTTCAGCTATAAGATGAATAAGGTGTGAGGAGCCACCATAGAACACGGTGACTGTAGTTGATAACACTGTATTGTATAAGTGAAAGTTGCCAAGAAAGTTGAACTTAAATGGTCTCGCAAAAAAAAAAAAAAAAAAAAATGGGAAGAAAGAAAGAAAGAAGAGATAAATATGTGTGGGGCTGGATGTGTTGAAGAACTGGAGTGGGGGGGTGTTTCACAGTGTATATGAATGCATCAAATCACCACAACTTATACTCTAAATACCTTACAATTTTATTTGTCAAATATCCCTCAGTAAAACTAATATTTTTTAAAAGCCTTTAAAAATGTTCTCCCCGCACAAAAAAAAGTTCTTCCATATGCTCCCCAGTATGACTGAACCAACCCAAACAAGTGAAAAAACTCAAGCACCACACGTTGGAAATATTGTCCTAAGTTATTTAAAAATTAATACAATACTTGCTGGATCTTCCTGATGTGGTTTTGCTGGCTATCCTGACACCTGTGATCAAGCAACAAATTCTACCTTCAGCTCCATCATGTGCTTTCCTTGTCCATTTGGGGACCATATGATTCACAGAGTATAGCCCTCTCTGCCAGGGCCCGGGGCTGGGGCCTAGCTCTCCCACTGATTCTGATGGACGCCCTGTGCAGAGCAGGGCTCCAGTCCCCACACCAGCCATCCACAGATCTGAATCTCTAAGAAGTCAGCACTACTCTCAGTTCTGTCAAATGCCAAAGGTTCACTTCCCACATCACACATTTCTGTTTTGTATTAAGGAAAATGACCCGGTGCCCAGGTGGCTCAGTGGGTTAAGCTTCTGCCTTCGGCTCAGGTTGTGATCTCAGGGTCCTGGGATTGAGCCCCGCACTGGGTTCTCTGCTCAGCAGGGAGTCTCCTTCCCCTTCTCTCTGCCTGCCTCTCTGCCTACTTGTGATCTCTCTCTGTCTGTCAAATGAATGAATAAATAAATAAATAAATCTTAAGAAAAAGAAAAATGACCTAATTTGGTGTTGGTGACAGTAAATATTTGAGAATTTACTTTTCTATTCTCTGGAAATATTGAATCCCAGTTTTTCAATTGGCTCTCTCAACAAAATTATAGGACCCAGCAAATGACAGAGTAATCCACCGTGTAGGCCTGGTTCTACAGATGAGGAGCAAACTGGGGCTTGGCCAGAGGCGGGGAGGGGAGGATGAAACAGCATTGCTCACTCTTCACAGAGAAGAAAGGGTATGCTCACTGCCAGACTCTGGGTCTGGGTGAAGGTCTCCAGAGTCCTGGGGCCAGGACTGGATGGACCAGTGTCAGGGAAAGAGAAACAGGCACTCAGGGGGTCAGCACTGAGGAGTGGTTTCTTTGGGTTGGCACATGGGAGAGGAGCCAGGCATGAAAGTCTGAAGGTGTGGCCCATAATTAGAGGGCCTTGAATGCCTGGGCTTGATTCCACTGGGAATGGGGAGCCCTCGGTGATACATGAGTCGAGGAGACATGAACAAGACTCTTGGAAGTAAAAGAGGGGCTAGAAACACAGAAACCAGTGAGGAACCTGTTACAAAACATTTGTGAGAAGTCATTCTAAGCTTCACCAAGAGTGTTGGCTGAGGAATGGAAAAGATACTAGTTGATTTAGAGAAATGATAATCATGTATATTTTTGGAGCAGATCTCAGATATTTTATTGTTCTTTTTTGCTACAAAGAGTTATTTATTACATCTGAACAGAGAGCCCGATGCGGGGCTTGATCCCAGGACCCTGGGATCATGACATAGGCTGAAGGCAGAGGCTTTAACCCACTGAGCCACCCAGGCGTCCCTTACTCCATCTTCTTAAAAGTTTTTACCACTCAACAATGAATTTTCTTAAAAAAAATCCTTTCAAGTATAAAGTATGGAATTCTGAACAACATATGGGAATTTAAGTAATGACTTAACATTATTGAAGGATTTTATGAACCACAGCACTGAGGGCTGAATCCTGAGACTGTAACTGTTACGGGAAGCCCATGGAAAAATCCCCAGTGTGGGGTCGGGGACCCACCTACACATGTTTCAGAAAAATAAAAACATAACATACAACCTTGACAGGGAAAAACACCATCTCCTCAGTACCAGCGGAAAGAAACTGAACTTATCATCTGCCCCAAATAGCTTTGAAATGAGGTGGGATAAAGGGAAAGAAGAAGAAGCGAATATTAAAAAGAAGTTGTCCTGCAAATGATTCACGAGGGGTGATTAAATAGTATTATTTACATCTCCTGAGTTTAAGCCATTGGTTGGCTGACGTCTGAGAGAGGCATGTCTAAGTCTGTACAGGATGTACCACGAGTTTTTAAGGGAATTTTTTTTCTTAAAAAGAAAAATTTATTTTTTCATCATATTTGAACTGAAAAAGATACAGTACTGTCTCTGCCCGTGTATGGCACTGGATTCCTTCAAATGTCTCCCCACCTGCTCAGGGTTAGAGAATAGTATTACAGATCCAAATATGACTTCCGACTGGATTGTGGTAGAGAATATTGTCATATTTAGGTGAAAAATATGAATTGTCCTTCTGTACCAAACCACTTTCTTGTTTCTGGGGAACCCATCATTTGAAGTTTTGGGTGTTTGGCTTTCCAATTGTAATATGAGCGTAGCAGATGTGTGGTAGTTGTGGTGGTAATTTTCATATAGTTTTGGGGGAAAATGAATCTTACATCCCCATGAATAAGATGATGATCTCTGGGTAGGAATTCAGGGTGTTGCTTTGTTTAATAAAGGAGCCACCCCCACAACTGAGAAATTAAGTGGTTTTTACATATGTATTCAATGCTATGGGGCTTTTCAAAAAGAACCATAATTCTCAGCTTTTGATAGAACATCAGTCTGTGGTGTTGTAGGGAGTCACTGGGCCTTAATTCCCCCTGACTTCTTTTTAAAAACACTTATTCCCCATGATGGATATTTTTATTTATTTTCCAGACATGAAATTAGAAAAAAAAAAGAATAAACTCTGAGGTTGTATTGGTTTTTTTCCTCAAAGGTACCAGGGAGGAAAAAATGGAATCTGATTGAAGGCGCTATGTCAAGGAAACAACCAAAATCCAAAATAAGCAAAATGACACTTCCTCAAAAATTAAACATAGAGTTACCGCATGATCCAGCAATGCCCCCAAAGAATTGAGAGCAGGAATTTGAATTCATAACAGTATTATTCATAATGACCGAAAGGTGGAAACAATGTAGACGTCCGACAGATGAATGGATAAACCAAATGTGGTGTGGACATACAATAGAATATTTTTCAGCCTTAAAAGGAATGAAATTCTGATGATATGGATGAACCTTGAAACATCCTAACAGGAAAAAGCCAGGCACAAATGGACAAATACTGTGTGATTGTACTTTATGAGGGATCTATACCTCTAGAGGAATGGAACTCATGGACAGAGGTAGAATTGTTGCTGCCAGGGGCTGAGGGGAGTCGGGAATGGGGGTTTAGGGCTTACTGATGGGGAAGAAGAAAATTCTAGAGAAAGCTGGTGGTCATAATTGCATAACAATGTGAAGGTACCTAATGCCACTGAACTGTACACTTAAAAATGTTTAAAATGGGAAATTTTATGTTACTTACCACACTTGTACACATACATTTACATTATACACATAAGATAAAATAGGCATGTTTTACCACGACTTAAAGAGATCATCAAAATGAAATAGAAATGCTACTTGAATTTACAAGAAACTTCCAGCCTTCCTCCTTGCCCTTAATATTCCCCCAAAACATATATGCAAGCACTTGGATGAGACTAGAGTGGTGGGTATATATTTAGCTAAGAACATGCAAGCTCTTCTAGGTATAATCTTCACTTAACCAGGATAATAATCTCAAGCAAATTCATAGAAAAAATTCATAGAACATGGCCCTCAAGGAATCCCAGCCAATAAATGGGGCAGGGATGGTCCTAATCACACAACCGTAAGACGGGATCTCATGGAGACCAGTTATGAGGGTCTGAGTTGCTACGTGCAGATGGGTGAGGGTTTCCCTCAGGAGGACCCAACAGTTCCGAGATTTCCTGCAGACACATGGAAGTTTAGTTCTAAACATTTTCCAATTCACTGGAAGTCCATCTCATACCAATTTGATCCTGATATTTTCTGCGTTTCTTATCTGGAGATGACTCCTTTGTTTTAAAGCATCTTGGCAAATGTGTGGTTTAGTGGAACAAAATGGAAGGGATTTTTGAAACACAGACGTTGTAAGGCTCAAATCAGGCAATCAGGAGCAAGAAGTTGTACATCAGATACGTGGCCATCAGTCTGGGAAGAGTGTTAGCACAAGTGCAGAGCTACGGAGACACGAGTAGCTAACAGTTGATTGTTAACCTCCCAAACTCGATTCAATGTGACAGTGACACTTCACAGCACATTGCATCCAATCTCATTTGAAGCTGACAAAGATTGTTTCTGCTTTACATCTATTGGTTTATTAATGGTCTACAGGCTCTTAAGCAGATGCATATTCATTAGGTAGCCAGCTGTTAGGAGGTTCCCAGATGTCGAATGTAACTCTGTCTTGGAACATTTTTTTTTTTCCTTATCATGAAACAAAGTAATTGAGGACTTATTAAGGAACCAGTTAATTACTAAAGCGGTACCTTATGGCACCCTTTTTATCATTCAAATCTGAGAACTCTTGGGACATCTAAAAAATTTGGTGAAGAGACAGTAGTTAAGAGCCAACCTTTATTATATATTTATATAGAGAGACAGATACTGTTCTGTGTGGAGACATACATACACACACTTCCATGTTGGAGGGATTAAAAAGTATGTGGAAAGTTCTCAACGACTGAGAAATTTTCAGCTACAGCATCGCTTCCGTGGCTCATTACAGGCGAAAGAGACGCTGGTAAAGCTAGTATATTTACTAAAATTAGAGATACTTTAACATTTATTTAATCTTATCACTTTCCTGTAAAAGATGACTTGAGAAATGGTTTTTCAGCCATTCAGTCATCTCAACTTTATATATACTTCATTTGATATTTTCTGTTAAAGCTACTATTTTTCCTATATAAAAAATAATTCAACTGCAGGCAAACTAGTTTTCAAATTGCCACGTTTCTAAATGGCCTTTAAAAAGAAGCCATGCATTTCTAAATGCTATTTAGAAAAATATTAAAAATAAATAAATAAAAACTTACTCTAAAGATGTCAATTCAAATATTCCCTTAAGAACACCTTAGATCTGGAAATCCCATTTCTAATTTTATTTGGTAGCTGGGCATCTCAATTCTGTTTCTCAAATGCAAGAATCACAGGAGCAAATAAAAAATTGCCAAGAGCACACAATCTTTAAAAAACATTGCTGCGCACTTTTTGAAATGGATTTCTTAAACAAGCAATCCAAGGCCATCCACCTTTCCTGCAGTTTGCCCTTAACATCTCTTCTGATTCCTTGAGGGGCCTTTGTGCTATACTGCTCCAAGCCTGCTGGAATTTTCTGCATCTGATTTGGCTAATGTCTTATGCTAAGTTATATCACCATTTCTACAAAACAAACAATAGGTTTACTCTTCAGAAGAGATGAGTTTTTATTTGCTCTGTGGCTCGTCTCCTGCTGGTGACCTTTAGAAAATGCAAATAGATTTCATAAACATTCAGTGCTTACTTTAAAAACATATTATTTAACAACCATTTCCTAGCTGTCTACCCTATGTGGAGTTTTACATGGCACTTGGGACAATGTGGTAAGAGATCAAGGAAATGGGAAGAAAAACCTGACGATCTGAATGGCAGGTACAATCTTTAAATTAAGAGGTCTGAGATATTAATAGAGGAGAACTGAGGGATAGTGGACTAGAACTAGAGTTGGATTCCAAAGACCTGTCCTGAGAGATCTGACTTCACTAACTACTTTGCTTTCCTGGAGCCAGTTTCATCATTCACAATGAGGGGTCAGTGATGGTCTTACCTTCTTAGCTTAGCTTAGGGTGACTGTGAAGATCAGGGAGGAAATGAGGTGACTCCACCCTGTAAACTATAATATGCAAATACAAGTAATTATTACTTGAAAGAGTTTAGGGCGCCCGGGTGGCTCAGTGGGTTAAGCCTCTGCTTTCCGCTCAGGTCATGATCTCAGGGTCCTGGGATCGAGTTCCACATCGGGCCCTCTGCTTGGTGGGGAGCCTGCTTCACCTCCTACCCCAAATCTCTGCGTGCCTCTCTGCCGACTCGTGATCTCTGTCTGTCAAATAAATAAATCAATAAGATCTCTTTTTTTTTTTTTTTAAGATTTTATTTATTTATTTGACAGAGATCACAAGTCGGCAGAGAGGCAGGCAGAGAGAGAGGAAGGGTAGCAGGCTCCCTGCTGAGCAGAGAGCCCGAGGCGGGGCTCGATCCCAGGACCCCAGAACCATGACCTGAGCTGAAGGCAGAGGCTTTAACCCACTGAGCCACCCAGGCGCCCCAATAAATAAATAAAATCTTAAAAAAAAAAAAAGAAAGAGTCAGTTTGTATTTATAAGTGGCCCCATTGGACCATCCTTATATGCATATCAACCACTGATGTATTTCAGGTTGGACAGTAAACATCAAACGATTGCCATGTAATCTTCCCCTCAAGTTTTTCAAAGTGAACTCTGTGACAACCATGGGTAGGACAGCACTCGAGGTCCTCAGAATATACCATCTCGGATGGGCATAATCCCGTCTGAGGAACTTTGGGGGAGAGTGAAGTAATTACTTACCTCAGCATCCTAAATATCGACGATTTTCTATCCTTGCCTATCTCCTCAGTTTTACTTTTACATCGACCTCCCACCACAGCCACTAAGCTTCTGATAGGTTTTGGGTTTTGTTTTGTTTTGTTTTTTTCCCCATTTGGGAGTCTTCACATGTCTGGTTCAAGTTCTGCTGATCTCTGTATAAAAGGTCCCTTCTCCGAGAGGCCTTCCTGAATTCCCCCGCCTAGATTAGGCCTCTCCGTTTATCTTTGTGTAAGAGCCACTTGACCGTGTCCTTCAGAACACTCAGACGCGCACACTGCCGCGTGCTGACCTGATGGGTAGGTTCGGTTGCAGTCACCACTGTGCAGAACTGGAGGTAGTGCCGGCAGCAGGCACCTAAGGAGGGAAGGGGGCACCCGGGAGGCTCAGTCAGTTAATTGTCTGACTCTTGGTTTCGGCTCAGGTCCTGATCTCATTGTGTGGGATCCAGCCCCTCTTCTGGTTCTGTGCTCAGCAGGGAGCCTGCTTGAGATTCTCTCTCATCTCTCCCTCTGCCCTTCGCCCTGCTCCCAGGTGTGCTCTCTCAATCAATATTTTAAAAAAGAAGTAGGAATAAACACATGGAATAAAATTTAGGTAGTGGCCCATGGCCATATTACAGTCTGGTTTCCTAGCTAGGAGGATTTAGACGTTCTGTATTTTTATCATTGACTGTTTTGCTATTGTTCCTTTTATTTTTTGATTAACTGTGAAGTAAAAATACCATGAAAAATAGGAATACTAGGACCCAGTCTACTACCTAATATTTAACTGCATTTTACAAAGTAGTTTAATGAAACAGGTTTTTGAATCACCAGACATGAAAGATCACATCTTCAGTGCTTCATTAACAGAAGCTGATTCTGTGCCCATTATATACTGATTTCCAAAATTTCCAAGAGGGAGTCCTGCCGAGGATTTCCTTCTCTTTCTGTGGCAAAAACTCTGCCAAACGTACTACCTGGGGGCTGACTTTGCTGATCAGTTACTGAAAATCGAGAGTCTCCCTTTCTGGGACCCTGCATAACAATCTTCGCAAAGTTACATTTAACTAGTTCCGGACATCCCTGTTCTGTATCTATCAGAGGGAGGACATTCTTCTCTAGCTTATGAGAACGAAGGGAGTTGATGTTTATAAGGTGAAGGTGTCCAGTACAGAGCTTGCTCCTGCCATTTCATGAATGGATGGAAACTTTGCTGGATCCCCCCAGTTCAGGAGATCAGATTTATCCAGGCTCACCAGGAACATGATCACTGTGGGTGCACGATTTCTATAGTCTTAGGCTTCTGTGAAGGGTTTGTCAGAGAACACAGTATACAACCTTGCAAGGCCCCCTCGGAAACAAGTCAGAGGTCTTCAGGTTTGACCCATTTTATGCTCTTCTCAAAGGGCAGAAAGGGAGGCTTAAAAGGTTTACAACACACCAAGCACTCAACACTCAGTCTCTCAGTCTAAGATTTTCTAAAAAACTCAACGTGGGTAAAAAATTTACTTCTTCATTAAAAGCTAGGAAATATGCACTATATATCAGAAGAAACAAGCTGAAAAACTGAGCAAACACTGATGTCACAGAGTTCTAGAACTCAGTATCCGGAGAGATTTCATGTGACAGTCATTCTGCCTGAAGAATGTGACTGAAGTGAAGAACAAAACCAAATTCTTTGTACCTCAAGCAGATTACCTTATAGACAATAAATCAAGCAAATGGATAGTTACTATGAAATAATCTTACCTTTTAATTCTCAATAGACAGCGATGTGGCCTGAGGACCACTGGGGAGCCCTGAGCAAGTTCCCACCCTTTCCAACCTCATATCCCTGAGCCCAGACTTTTTTCATGTATTTCCACCAAAACAACATAGCACAGCAGACTGAATGCAGAAGAACTTAATTCAGCTGTATTCTATTAAGGGAGGTAATAAAGAGATTTTCAAAAATGTTAAAAAAAATGTTACTCTTCTCATAGATTTTTATTTTGGAAGTTTTAAAATTTTATTTATTATAATTTGAAATTATAATTTGACAGGGCCCCTGGGTGGCTCAGTTGGTTAGCATCTGACTCTTGTTTTCAGCTCAGGTCATGATCTCCAGGTCACAGGATCCAGCCCTACATATGCATGCCACAGGGAGCCTACTGAAGATTCTCTCTCCCTCTCTGGCTCGCCACCCCTGCTTATACTCCTTCTTAAAAAAATCGTAACTTGACAGGTAATGGGGTTACTGTAAAAGTCAGTATTTTTAAGGTTGTTCAGGTTTTATTTCAAATACAGTAAATATTGATATGACCCACATAAACATGAAAGTTCTTTGAGGTTCTCAATAATTTTTAAGGTGTAAAGGGGGTTCTGAGACCAAATTGCTACATATACTAACTCTAAGCACTCAGAATAAAATGGTAGAGCATGCTTGGAGCACTTAAAGAACACAGCTGCAAGGTGTATAGTTAAGAAAAATCAGATGGAGAAAAAATGCAGGGTTTCACAGTCCAGGACTCAATTATTTCAAGTAATGACATTTATTTTATTTTATTATTATTTTCTAAAATTTTATTTATTTGACAGGGAAATCATAAGTAGGCAAAGAGGCAGGCAGAGAGGAGGAAGCAGACTCCCTGCCAAGCAGAGAGCCTGATGCGGGACGCTATCCCAGGACCCTGAGATCATTACCTGAGCCGAAGGCAGAGGCTCAACCCACTGAGCCACCCAGGTGCCCAGTGACTTTTTGTTTAAAGAGTAACAAATAAAACCCATGTTTGCCCATCAGGAATTTCAAATCCCTCCAAAATCCCTGGGAGGCTAAGCATCTAAATTGGTTGGATGAAGGTTCCCCCACCCATTGGGCTGAGCAAGTGCAGTGTGAAGAGGTGCCAGGGGCTACCTATTGTCTGCGAGGAACAATGCAAAGTTGCCATTACTAAGAAGACACACACACACACACATAACACACAAGAATTAAGGTCATAATGAGTAAACGTTAAAAAAAAAAAAAAAAAACTTTTCATGGATTTTTTTTTCCAGTCTTTGTATCTGATTGCTTATCTGGATGTAAGAATAGCAAGATCTTAGTCAACAGAACTGCAAGAAGTCAATAGAAAAATTGAGATCTCGCCTCCTCCTAAAAGCTAGGAACATTCTAATGAGGGTTATTTGTGCAGCAAATCCCATACCACCTTCATAGTTTTCTCCCTCACATCTGCACTAATGTGGTTAAGTAGAAGTGAGTCAGTACATTCACAAAATAGCTCATTTATAATTTCCTTGTCTGAGATTGGAATTAAACTCAGGCAGATAGGAAAGCCCTCAGAAATCAACTGCGTATCAGTCTCTAAGGTTTTCTCTCTTTCTTTCTTTCTTTTTTTTTTTTTTTAAAGATTTTATTTATTTGACAAGACAGAGATCACGAGTAGCCAGAGAGGCAGGCAGAGAAAGAGGAGGAAGCAGACTCCCTGAGGAGCAGAGAGCCCGATGCAGGGCTTGATCCCAGAACCCGGGGATCATGACCTGAGCCAAAGGCAGAGGCTTTAACCCACTGAGCCACCCAGGCGCCCCTCTAAGGTTTTCTTAACTACATACTTCTTTTAGGAGTACAACTGGAATATCAGCTTTGGGGTTTGTTGCATGAATGGCGTGCATGTGAATTCTTGAGCAGTGACTGGCATGTAGCCTTGATAGGTGAGCGCGTTTATAAAAAATAAAAATGGGAGGCAGAGAAGTATTTTGTGCGCTTATATCCATGCCAGTAGATCTGACACATCATTATTCATCCATCACTTCCCTATTTCATTCATTTTAGAAAAGATTTCTTATGGCCCAGAGAAGTCAGGTAAATTGATCAGTGTCACACAGATAGTGTGCATAGCTGAAATGGGCATAGATCTGCTTCCAAGTCCATGGTCTTTCCACAGTACAATGCTGTCTCCCAGCAGAGTTGAAACACAAAGCCAATTTACTTCATAAACCTATTTACTGGGTGGGTTCTGTGCTTAGGACAGTTAGCTTTATTTTGCTACATATAAATATTTGCTTCATAAATATTTGTGGAAGTAACTATAGGCCTCAACTTACTGATTACCCCAAACCCAACATTATGGGTATCATTGAGACAATTTATTATAATCAAAAAAATAAAACACCCAAAGTCCCATTCGAGAACATTTGTGGTTCCTGAAGATTTTGTCAGAGAGGTTAAAAAAAACCTCAAAAGGGAAAAAAATGAAATCTGGTATGGCAGTGGAGAGTCACCTGTACATTTTGAGAACAGTAACCATGTCCCTCTCCCCCAGCAACACACACACACACAGAACCACAACAAAAAAATGAAACATGAGGCAGAAGCTGGTAAAAGGGTGAAGGGATATAGGATCGGCAGAAGGGAGCTCAGCAGACTATTTAAGAGTATTTTCTTGCCAACTCCAAATTATTACCTTTCTTTGGTAACTTTGAAGTATCACTTAGTAACTCTTCCAAAAGTAAGTCACCGGACTGGGTGGACCCCTTAATGAGGCAATTCTTTCCTTTCATGGGCTCTGAGACAAAAAAGCTGATACCGAACTGTACGTTGAGGTGCAGGAGATAGGGCTGGCTCCCTTCTGTCTTCAGAGACACAATACAGGAAGGAGGCATAGTACAGAAAATGCTTTACAGATAAATCTTAATTTTATTAGAAAAGAACTTTTCAACACAAAAGTTTAGAAACAAAATATTTAATTCCTCCAAGAACTGTATGTATTTGGAAAGGTGATGCTAGGCTCTCAGTTTAATGAAAAAATTCTCTTAAGATGACAGGTTTTAAATATCAGTGAAGATATTCTCCATGCTGCCACCGGAGCCTGGGTTGACTGTTCTGAAGTAACAACACTTGAAAGCTCCTATTCTTTGAAACTAATTTAAACACATTGAATTGTTGAAAGATTAAAAACCACAGTCAGCTAATTACACTCCCTCTCATCTCTTATTCAGCAAATGAATCACTTTTCATTACCACTTAGCTGAAGTACATGAATTTCTGCCTAATTAGAAATGTTGTAGATGGAACATTAGCAAGAATGGAGTGGGTCAGAATATCTCTGCTGCTTCATTTTTAATTCCTAACAGCAGAGTCTGAGAGGAAAGAATAGAGAAGTCATTAAATAATTTTAAATTATTTATAAAAATTACTTTGCCCAAATTATAATTATTTTTTCCCCAAACGGTCTCAAATGTCTAACAGAATGAAAGAAAAAGCAGTTCACCATTGATTTTAATGAACATTTTAATGTTATGTATAACAGAACATTATGAATACAATGGAAACAAAGTTTTATCAGTTTAATAAAAAAAAATTTCAACACAAAGTGGGGAGGTAATAATTTGATACCTATATTATAATATTTATTTTTAAAAATATTCCCAGCTTGAGGGTGAAACAATTAATTGTGCATTCCAAACTCTAGGATCATGATTTTCATGTGAGCTTAATGCAGAATTACAGCAGGAAAAATGAAAACATTTTAATTAATCTCCTTTATTTGCCATTAAATCAATAAAACCTTTTGACTGCTACAGGTCTCCTTTAATAATATATATTTAACTCCTCTCTATTGGAACCATACTGGTAACGCCGTATTATATACACTCAAAACCAAAACCAAACGAATACTGTATAAAATCTAAAAGCCAACATTGCTGAGTTCTAACATTTATATTTAACTTAAGGTTTTAATGAATTTTTACCTTTTCAATTTTTTAAAAGACACCAAAAAAATAAAAATAAATATTTTTCTCTTTCGACTGTTCCTGACTGAGAAGTGGTGGCTACACGGATAAACACGGAAAGAAGCCTTGCCAAGTTAACCACTGCAAATTGTAAATAATGACTGCTAAAAACAAACAAAAATACTGGAGGGTTTTTTTTTTTTCTTTTAAAGGAAACCATAGAGCAGTCCTGAAAAAAAAAATTTTTTTTTCCTCGTTCTGCAAAGGATAATTATAGCAGAAGATATGGGAAAAGTCCCATAGCTATCACAAGTCGCTTGAAGAGGTTTCGTTACAATAAAAATTTGGAATAGTATAATAGGAATAGCAGAGTTGCTGGAACATTAGCAAAAGTATATACATTCCAGTTACCTTTGATTTAGCCATAATCACATATGTATGCCTTTTTTTGGACAAAAATATATATTTTTATAAAAAACTGATCATCCAACTTTAATGATTTCATTTATGGACTCAAGAGTGGTAGTAAAAGGAACAGACCCAATTATGACAAGGCGATTCAGGGACAGAAAAATCAAGTTCCTCAGGAAAAGAAAAGTATAAAATTAGAGATTCAAACACATTTATTCAGCCCTATTCCAGTCTTCCCACAAATCATGATGTTAAAATGGGCTCTTCAATTTATAAAGGCTTTCAAGGTCTCACTACCCCACGAGTGGTCTATTCTCACTGGGAAAAATAATTTTGACTGCCTCATCTGAAGTGCCCTTGCCTGGTCATCTGAAATACTAGATATTTCACTTTTATAAAACAGCCTTTTTTGGTTCTTTATGTAGATTTATTTTAACTAATTAATAAAAGAAACGGGAGTTGATTAGCATTTTCCATCCCAACATCACCTATCTTCACCACTAAAAATCCTTCATTCAATCTGCTCCTTTACCATTTCTCATTTGCTAAAGTTGGCAAAATTTGCAAAGGCATCTTGCTTGGGTTGCACAGTTCCAGAAGTCATGGCTAAGTTGGGCATGCCCATTCCCATTGTGCCTGTGAGGCCCATCCCAGCAGCTGACATCCCCATGTTCATGTTCATGCCCATCATGCTCTGGTTCATCATTGGGGTGTTTCCCAGAGGCGCTATTCCCATGGTGCCAGTCATCACACTGGGCATGCTCATAGGCATGGGTCCCCCCATCAAAGGGTTAGTTTGGGGCCGGACAGGAATTATGTTTGATGGAGAACTGAGGTTCACAGCTCCAAAGCTTTGGGTCATCACATTCATAGGCTGCTGCATATCTACCAGAAGGAAAAAGACAAAACTTTACATTAGATCCAGCAGAGTAATAATACAATATTCCTGACCATCAACACTTTAAAGCCCTAATAAAATTCCTTTACAGTGATTTTACAAAGTCAGTCAATTAACTCGCATTATTTGTTCTAGAAAAATAGTTTGTGGCTGTTAACTCTGGTTTCCCACAGACGTAGAAACAAAGAGTGGGCTGGGGGAAAACACGAGGCACTTTACAATCATTCCAACAAAATTTATTGTTGAATCCAAACTAACAAGGTATCAGGAGCCACTGTGTATCAAAAGCCTTGTAAAACTTTATACCCTTTGACTCACTTTATTTTTAGAACATTACATTAAGGAAAAAAAAATCCCAAGTACAAAGATTTATATAAAATCACGATGGGGTTGTTTATAATTGCAAAAAGCTAAAAACAACAGAAATAACCAACAATAAAGAAATTGTACACTGATATAATGATAACTATAAATAGCTAAAAATCATTTTTCCCTAAGAATATTAAATACAGGAAAAATGATAACTTTATGCAAAATAACAATGACAAGAAGTAGAATAATATAAGCAGTGATTTCAAGTATTAAAAATGTGGTTAGAAAAGACAGAAAGAAATATCAATTAATGGTGATTATCCCTGGATTATGGAGTTATGATGATCTTTGTTTTCGGGTCATATTTACCTAAAAATAAAACGTTTTCTACACCAATTACTTTTATTTTAGTGATCAGACTCTCCAAACTCACCAAAATACAGTCAATGTAATCAAGCCAAAAGCAGAATACAAAGTAATCCAATATGCTGGGATGTCTATCAAGTATCACAGGAAAAAAATCCTAAGCAATCACACAGTTGCCTTCGGTATGGTCTGTGCCATGTATTCTTATTTCATGGCTTGAACCAGTCCTGGCAACAGGGTAAAGATTACAAGTGCACAAAGAATCAAGATGTCTGGCAGTAACTTACTCTGCTGTTGAATCATTGTGTTGAGTGATGGTTGCTGGGGTTTGGAAGGCTGCATACCAGGTAGTAAGTTGTCTAGGCTGATGTTTACACTGGGGTCAGACCAAGTAGAGGGCAGGGTTTTGCTGACTGGTTTCTGGACCATATCTGTATTCTGATTATAGAGAGGATTAGGCTTCTGCAGCACTGTGCTAACATTTTGCAAAGGCTGGAAAATAGAAAAATGCTCTAAAAATTAAGCTTGGGCTCTATAAAGGTCATCAGATGGCAATTTAATCACAATAACTCCAGATATACAAGACTTAGTAACAAACTCCTGAAACCAGAAAGAACCACAGAAGTGCTAGGCTAAGATCTTTAAGCTGAATCACTAGCTTCCCCCCAAAGTTCCTCTGAATCCCAAATCATACTTGGCATTAAAGGAAAAAAAGAAAACAAACCCAACATGTTTACATGAACAATTACTCTCCCATCACCCAAAGTCTAGAAGCCACCATCCCAGGGAATGACCAACTTCAGGTTAGTACAGCTTTAAGGAAATATACGAATGGAAATTTATTATCACAAGATGGAATTCAGGATATGATTTCCCATGTTATAAAAAGAAAAACTACAAAACCAACAAATTATATTGCACAAATTCTGACATCTTCCTGCTCCACGTACATTTCCCTTGCCTAAAGTGAGCAACATTAGTGGAACTTGATACATGTGGACCAATTCAGGAAATAGGAGAAACTCAGGAGAAAGAAGCAGGGATGCCTCGTAGTTACTAAGGAAAGCTATGAAAAGGACAGAAAAAAAGAAAAGGAATAGAAACAGGAAAAATAATTAAAAAGGTACCAATGTGAAGAATTACAACGTAGCGCAATTAAGACTGCAAATAAGTAAACTGGCTTTATGTACAGACCACATGAAAGAAACTCAAAAAGAATAAACTGGTTTGGGCCTGTTTCGAGGTGCATAGTTCAATTTAATGGCACTGGTGTGCCTTTCATATCCTTTTTTTTAGTGTCAAGTCCAACTTCTGTTATACAGAACAGTCACCTTTCTGCTTCTTTCTTCTGTTCCTCCATCCTAACACCCAAAAGGAGAGAATCTACACATTAAAATGAGTAATTAGCATCATAAAAAATACTCAGAATTGCCTGAATCAAAAACAGCACTCTGGTACAACTCAGACACATGTACTCTAACACTGTGCTTGCTTGCTTGTCTGAATTCAAGTTAGTATTAGGTAATTTAGATTTAACTGTAAAAAAGTGAACTTAGGGGCGCCTGGGTTGCTCAGTGGGTTAACTTTGCTTTAGGCTCAGGTCATGATCTCAAGGTCATGAGATCGAGCCCCACGGGCTCTCTGCTCAGCAGGGAGCCTGCTTCCCCCTCCCTCTCTGCCTGCCTCTCTGCCTACTTGTGATCTCTGTCAAATAAATTTAAAAAAAAAATCTTATAAAAAAAAAAACTTTAAAAAAAAGTGAATTTAAAAAACTCCCATTTAGTTGTTTTTCTTTATGAAAATGAGCTGAAAGAAGAGCCTATATAAAAATTACATAATGTAGAGCAGGCCCAAAATAGGGAAGAGCATTCGTCATTTTAGAGAATGATTTTCTATATTGGTAACGACTGCTTGCAACCAGTAAGTGACATTTCTTTGAGGAACAGATATTTTACTAAGTGAATATAGGCCACGGGTGATCTCTAGTCCTTCTTAAAAACAGATTTTTTTTAAACACCAAATACCAAATTGTTTATGAATGCAATAAACTTTTAGCAATTGCCTCCTCTGTGCAAGGCATCATGCTTGGCTTTGCACGGACTACAGGATGGGTGAGAAAGCCTTGATCTCTAGAACTCAAATGACTACCAGGGGAACGAGTGTAAAGTAACATGCCATATGCAAAAACCATCTATGTATGGCTTTTTTTCCTGTCTCACGCAAGTCTACCATTACATTAGTCACAGAATCTCTAAGATTAGAAATCAAAGTTTCCGGGGCACCTGGGTGGCTCAGTGGGTTAAAGCCTCTGCCTTCGGCTCAGGTCATGATTCCCAGGGTCCTGGGATCGAGCCCCACATCGGGCTCTCTGCTCTGCAAGGAGCCTGCTTCCCCCTCTCTCTCTGCCTGCCTCTCTGCCTACTTGTGATCTCTGTCAAATAAATAAATAAAATCTTTAAAAAAAAAAAAAAATTTCTCTAAAAAAAAAAAAAAAAAAAAGAAATCAAAGTTTCCAAGGGAGGCAGACAACTTACCTGTGATCTTGACATTGGCAACCCCAAGCCTACAGTATTAGTGCTCATCATAGAGAAATTCATACTCTGGGAAGATGTCATAGTTGCCTGGGATGAACCCATAAGATCAAACAGGTCCGAAGAATTTGAGGCAGCTGGAGGTGGGCCTAAAGCTGGTTGAGAGCCACTGACAAGTTCCACAGCTGGCTGTGAGGCACTGCCAAAGAGTTCACCACTGGAGGCACCAGGGCCTGATGGGGCTTGGTTGAAGGCACTCCAGTCACCAAAGTCTCCATTCCCACTTGTCGCTGTAACTAAGAGGGAATAGTAAGGGTAAGAAACTTTCTGAAATGCGCAGAGCAAAACAACAGAACTGAAAAAAATTAGAGCTGATCTGTGTCCATCCAGATTAACATCTGCAGGTACCATCTCCATCTGGACATTATTTTTCTCATGAATATTCCACAAATGTTAACAAGGTGGCAAAGGAAAGAAAAATCCACCTCTTAGCAGGTCTGAGGTGATACACAGAAATTACAATCAAAACTTTCCTTCAACCTAAGTTTGCATATCATCAAATATGCTACCAGCTAAACAACTATGGATGAGTCCAAAACCCTGAAAAGTGAGAAAACTTAACTGGTTAAACTTTTGGTTGGGAGATTGAGAATCTTCACATGACGAGACACTCAATAAAATCAAAGAATTCAACTCATTTCACCCATTCATTATTTGGAAAGGTTCAGAGAAATTAAAGTATGACTTATATGGTCTCAAGTAAATAAAATCCCAAATTCACGATATTAAACTCATAAAGAAACAAAACAGAAAAGCATGGAAAAGAAAAACTCAGTGAAATCAAGAGTAGGGTTAGTAAGTTTCTGTAAGAAGTTCTTACCCTTTTGGCCACACTTTCACTGACAACACAAGGGCTGCAGAGAGCCATGGTATAACCCTAGTAGAGTGCTTACTCCAAACGGAACTGTTCAATTTAGTTATTTAACTAAAAACTAGGGTATAGAGGGGAACTCAGGGGGAACTCTTATCATTATATTCAAAGATAATTATAACAAGTTTAAGATTTAATGCATTCAATAATATAAAAATTGGTAATAGGTTAATTAATGGACTACAGTGTTTAAGAGCATAGATTTTGTACCTTACTAAATGAGTGACCCTGGGAAAACTACATAACCCTCTCTGTGTCTCACTTTTTAAAATCTAAGTTGTGAAGATTAACCTTTTTTTGTGTGTGAATTTAATGTGTTAAGTGCCATTTAGGGTTTATTATTATTACTATGGATTAATTGTGAAAACATAGGTGAGGGCCAAAGGCATCACATTTTCTTTTCTTTAGGTACGCCATAAAATAGTATAGGCCAAACTTCTAAAATTCTGCATACATATACTATTTAGATCATAATAAATATAAAGGCAACAGATACTAAGGAAAAAAAATTCTTTAAATAGGCTATGCATGACTCTAAGTAAATAAATCTAAGAAAGGAATAAATAGATAAATATGAATTAACAGAAGTTGAAAAAGCAAAGGTGAAGAAAGAGCTACACATAAACGGTCATCTGAAAAAGAATAGTATATATTTCCAAGTTAATTAACACCATCTCTTTGTACTCCATGTTCACTTACAACTTGGAAATACACTTTGTCTAGTCTATAAGGTAACCAACCACTCCAATACTGTGTCTCATTATGCTAAATATCTAAAGAGAACAATAATATTAAGTCTTTAAAATTATATTTCTCTATTACCATATTATAATGGTAATATATAATGTAAGCCCCTTCAAAAGAAAATAACTCAGAAAACCGTTCTACCAACAATTTAATTTAAGAACTGGGCTAATATTCATCACCTCAGGGTTTTATTAAAATAGGTCTTTGATCTTCTTTACAAAAAAGACTGATTTAAAAGTTTTACAATTAATTCTATATATTAAACAATTTAAAGTAATTTAAGAAAGACTTGCTGGATATAGGTAAACTTTATGCTGATTTCCTATATGCTTGATCTATAAAACAGAGTACAAATGGAAACTGGGGCAAAACGCGTTGCCCCATCTGAAAACTTTATCTGAAATGATTAATCATAGGAGGAAGAGATTTCTAGTGGGGCATATATTGTTCAGAAAAGATTAATTATTGTTACAACAGTTTCAGCCCCTTGCGTAATGGTGATCAGGTTATACTAATCACATGCATACAGATGAAGAGATGTATCACTTAGCAACATTAAGATATTCTAATTATTTGCATAGTAGGCAACTTTATATACATAAAAACTTTAAGAATTACACAGGCAGTCTGTAAAATTAGGGTAATGTTTATCTTCCACTTGATTTGCCTAAAGTAAGGTATTAACCCTTCGAAGACAAAACCATACTTCTAAAATGAAGTTAATTACTGCACAATTCTGGTTTCTGGGTAATACTCAGAATTTATAAAAGTAGGCTACCAAAATAACCCCAGATGATTAAAGCCTATGTATCTTTCTTCCTAAATCCTGACAAAACTACATCAGATATTACTAAATATATGTTTTAATTCAACTAATCTAATGGCATTAACTCTACTTGAAACGAGTAAGACAAATTCAGCTAAATTAACACCTTTTCTTCCTGCTTCACTTCACGTTTAAAATTTATAACTAAATTGTCATATTCTCTCTCAAACTTCAGAGTGACTAGATTTTATACAAAAAACCACTATAGCCAACTCCTTTACAATTTGAAGAAGAAAGCACACTTAGCAACATAGTCCCTATTCTATACACTTCTACAGAAACTACTTTATATCCTTATAAAGAACCATGTCAAAAGGTGTTCCTCATTTTAGAAAGTTGGAGGCTCAGCAGCTTTTCCGAAGTTAAACAGCTACCATACTATATGGCAGAGGCAGTAAGGTAAAAATATTCATAATGGGGAGAAAAAGACAAATGCTTCACCTCAATCTTTGATGTTTAAACCTGTATTGTTAGTTTCAAGTACACAACATAAAGATTTGGTTCTGTATATACTGCAAAATGATCACCAGAATAAATTGAAGGCATTTTAAAATTTCTAATCTAACATGGAGGGAAGTTTTGCCTGAGATTCAACTGCTCTCTATTTAAGGATGTGTCAAAATGTAGTTCGGTTATGTCTTATAGAAGTGCTCTTAATATATCTAAATAACAAATAAATGAATTTTATTAAGATAATCTGCTCAAGGGACGCCTGGGTGGCTCAGTTGGTTGGACGACTGCCTTCGGCTCAGGTCATGATCCCGGAGTCCTGGGATCGAGTCCCGCATCGGGCTCCCAGCTCCACGGGGAGTCTGCTTCTCTCTCTGACCTTCTCCTTGCTCATGTTCTCTCTCACTGTCTCTCTCTCAAATAAATAAATAAAATCTTAGAAAAAAAAATTAAAAAAAAAAAAAAAAAAAAGATAATCTGCTCAATCCCAATGTCTTTGGAATCATTATCATATAACCTAAACATAAACCATAATATTCTTCCTGCTAAATTGAGATTATACTTTGTACTTATTCATACTCCCCACAACACTATCCCTCCCCCACCAAAAAAAAAAAAAAAAAAAAAAAAAAGCTAAATAAGAGTTGCTTATAAATGAGGGCAATTTTATTTAGGTGTGCCTGCCTGAGTAGTTTACAACTAAATTAATTCATTTAGCACATTTAAGACACTGACCCAATAAAATACCTTTGTGAATAAATTCTTTAGGATTTAGGAATTATAAATACTATAAGGAGTAAAACACCAAAAGAAGCTTATTTGGTGGAGGAGGGAACTGTTTGCTTTGATAACCTTTTCACTGCCCCTCAATTTCTGGCCAAACTGTATCATACCTTGGGAAGGGAAACTGCCTGATGCAGCAGTTGAGCCAAAGTCAGCAAATCCTCCAAATAAATCAGCTGATCCTCCTAGAAATTAAGCATGAAGAAAAGTTAAATTGTTAAAACCACAGAATAACCGATACCAATTTCAGGAAGCCATTTCAGCACCACACTTAAAAATTACCTAATATTAGAGGCTCCAGACCTATCACAGAAGCTAGCTTGCTGATCTAAGTTTTCACATCACCATGCTCCTTTTAAGCTACCACAAACTCTTACGTTCTTTATCTTTTAAGTAACTGACACTACATTTGTGGTTAGTTATCCTTCAGTTACACTGCCTGAACACAGCCTGGACCTGTGGTTTATCCAATCAATTATGCTTTTTATGCGTAATCCAAAGAACCTTTGGTGGATGCTAAAACCTGAGTAAAATGTTGCTAGGGAGTATTCACATAATCACCAAACATCACCCCACAGATTACTTGATAAATACAAAAGAATGAACCTACTTTTACAATAGAGAAATTCAATAGATATTGACCTAAACAGCTGATCAAATTTAATGCCACTAATAATCAGAGAAAACAGTATTCATGGGCACTTTAATGCAAGGGACTGAAAGGAGATCATCACCCATGTTAAGAATTCCAGCCAAAAATATTTAACCTGAATGTAATCATCAGGAATGAATCAGACAAATTACAAAATTGAGGGACATTGTGCAAAACAACTCTCAAGACTCTTCAGACAATGTCAACATTGTTTTTTGTTGTTTTTTTTTGTTTGTTTATTTTTTGATAGAGAGATCACAAGTAGGCAGAGAGGCAGGCAGAGAGGGGAAGCAGGCTCCCTGCAGGGAGCCCAATGTGGGGCTCGATCCCAGGAGCCTAGGATCATGACCTGAGTCAAAGGCAGAGACTTAACCCACTAAGCCACTCAGGCGCCCCCAATGTCAACATTGTAAAAGACAAAGAAGACTAGGACTGCTACAAATTAAAGGAGCCTAAAGAAATATGACAAGTTAATGAAATACGTAATCCTTGATTGGATCCTGGATTTTTCTAAAAAGTGCTAACCTGAAATGACATAATTGAGACATCAAGGAAATCTGAAAATGGTCTGTATATTAGACAATACTGTTTAAATGTTAAATTTCTCAAGTATGATAATTATATTATGATTATACAGGAAAATGTCCCTGTTTTAAGAAGATACATGCTTAAGTTATTTTGGGGGCAAAATGTCCTGGCTATTTCCAATTTTCTCTCAAATGGTACACAATAAACAAATGGTATATAGTAAAAAATAAATGACCTAGCCAGAGAGATGAAGAAAATGTGGCAAATATTCTGTAGGTTCGAAATTTTTTTTAAATAAAAAGAGAAGAATTTTTGAGGCTGATTTGCATAATAATCAGTTTTAATATCTACATAGGAAAAAATGAATGCAATGATTTTGGTGGACTATTTGTTTTCTATTATCTACTCCACGAACAGGCAAATACTTTTAATCCATGAAAAAATAGCAGCTTTTTGCTACTTCTAGACTGGTGTTTTTAAAGGGGTGAGATCCAAAGGTTGCAAAATCAATCTCTGTGCACAAACAGCACATTCACATACAAATTTTCATCTGTAAACACTATGTGGATAAGAATATTTACTTTTACCTACAATTTGAACAATATTACATGAAATTTTAATATTCCATTTCTGTCCAATTCAGTTATCAACAAAATAGCAGTAGTCAAAGGATCTAAAACCTTAAATAGCTGTCCTTATTTTTCTTTGTCCTTAAAGATTTCACCTCTTAAGAGTCACAACCTTAGAAGTTTAGAGCAGCAGTTCAATTATGGTGCTTTTAGTGTTATGCGAACATTATATAGGTTACATCACAGCTGCTTAGCCCGCAGTGCTTAGAAACTAGCCAGGTGGGACTGGAACATCTGGGCTGCACTCAAATACCACCAGGGACAGATTCCAACATCTGGTGCCATTTCTGAATTGTCTTATCGCTGCAAGACATTCTGCCCCATCTGCTACACTCAACTGGGTTAATTAAACTAGAACCATCTTCCTTTCTTAATAAATGGCCAGCAGTAATAAAAGGAACAAATCAGTTTCTGATACATGTGTACCTGGTATTTCTTTTTAATGCACATTTACTGTAGTCAACTATCAGCAAGCATAACAAATTTCTCATTTCTTTACCTCATTACAGATGCACATATTCATGTATCCTCACTCACCATGAACTAACCTAACTCCCACCAAGGCCAAGATTCTCAACTTCTACCAACACTATAGCTCATCTGGCTAGTTATCCAAAGGATGATATCACAGCAATTTGTTTATCTCTTCTTTAAAGATACATAATCTGATAAAATGTGGTGAGAGGCAGAAAAGATCAATGAGCTATAGTTTTAAACTATATAAACAAGCACATGTATTAATAAATAAAGCACATGTATTAATAAAAAATAAAGCACATTAATTAATAAAGCACATGTATTAATAAAAACAAGCAAGGAAATGAATGTTGCAAAGAGATGCTGCTTTATATTCATAAATTTATCTTCTGTATTGCTCCTGAATGTTAAAAATATTGATCAAAGTATAATATTAGGTAATAGAATGACAGTTAAATCATTTGCTAGAACATTAAGGGATCTGAAAATTGGGGATTATTTTAATTTGCTTCATCCAGCAGTGAATAAACATCAATATGTAATTTATTACGCTAAACAAGTTAAGAGATTTTCAAATCTTATCCAGTCTGCGTTAAGAAGTGCCCATGTAGAAAAAGGCACTTGAATACTATAGGATCATAACTTCAAACCAGGTGTTTTAATTTTATCATATCCTGATTTAGTATTTCAGATAATTACCAATTTTGTTCTTCCACTGCTTTACCTTCTAACATCTGAACTGAAATTATATTGTATTCATAATTTATCTACAGCAAATATTATACCTCTCCACCCACGCTATAGAAGTTTGATTTCAACATAACCAATTAAAGAATACTGCAAGAATGGAAACACACATAAGTATTTTACAAATAAAAGCTACCTTTTCTTGAAAAGGACTTAAGTTTCGTCTAACCTTCTGAAGTGCCACAGATTATGCTTCTCCTTGGGTTTTACACAATGTGATCTTCAATCTGAAAATGATCTAAACTATCTCAATAATTTAAAATCTTTTATTTCTTTTAGGAAATAAATCCTCTCTCCCAGGAGGGACTATCCTTATCTATACGCGTGATGTTATTCATACCAGTGCCTCAAATTCAACAGAAATTTTCTATACTGAAGCATTTTCCCAGATAACTTCTATCTAAGGGAATTTAAGTAAGAGTGTACCAAAAATTGCTGCACATAGAAGACTGCTAAATTTCACAAGACCTATCCTTCAAGATTGCCACATGAGAGCTGTCATTATAAATGAACCATTTCCATCTGCCTTTTCAGGATAGCAAGGAGGTTATTTACAATCACCAGCTGGGAACATGTATTTTCCAAAGCAATACTGTGAACAGGAAAAATATAGCTGAACTAGACAGTGCTTAGGCTTCAGATGAAAAGTTCTTCAACAAAGAATTTAATCTAGATTACATTATAAAGAACTGTGCAAGAAAAATTCTAGCAAATTTAAAATTAAAGGAACTGACAAAATGCAATAAAAAATTATAAACATATGACAAAGATTAATATATATGTAAGATGCTTACATAAAAAACACTAAGGATAAATAGCTCCACTAAAAGAAATGGACAAAGGAACAAATGGCCTATAAGAACAAGGAAAGTACGCAAACTCAGGCATCAAACAAATACAAAATAAAATGAAATACTACTTTCTCCTTACCAAACTGGATGGTTTTGAAAGATGCTACTCCACTACTTTTCCAAAAGAAAAATTTGGAAACAAAACAAAACAAAACCTAATACACCAAAAATAAGAGACTGTCTGGTTAAATAAATTACAGCATACTCATACAATGTTAAGATATAAAGCAATTACCAGTCTGTAAAGAATACCAACAATCACAGGGAAATGGTCAGAAGAACATGGGACATGGGTGAAAAGCAGTTCACAGTGAAGTAAAAGCCTTATCAAAAGTCTGAAAAAGATTTGCCATTTAATAAATGCTTAATATACTGGACTCAATATATAGAAAGTATACTTAAAAAAGAGTATTCACCCCAATAATTATGCATCTAAGTCACAGTGAATCACTTTGTTTTCCAACAAATTTCTAAAATGAGCATGCGTGACTTTTAATGAATGAAGAGAAAATGTTAAAACATTTTATCTTTAGTAAACTTGACTTAAACTAGAGAAAACCCCATGGAAATTCTAACATATAAATCATTGTACTCAATATGTAACCACGTGGCTCATATTCATGTAAATATCCTCAACTAATTTTTGTGATTACTGGGTACAAGACAACAGGTTCAAATATAAATGTAATCAACATTTTGGATTGAACATATTTGATCTTTAAAACATTTTAAACTTAAAAAAAAAAAAAGAATTCAAAACATGTAATGGCCCTCTATCTGTACTGACTATGGTGTATTTTCTCTTCAACCTCATTTATTGTACTAGAGATAACTTAAATAATAGTAGGTCAATCAAGACCTCAATTCCTTAATTAGGAAGGGACAAAGGAGACGTGAACCTTTATAAAAGTGAGATACAGTAGAAAATGCAATGGGATGTTTCGGGAATTCTAGCTTTAACTGGCTTATTTTCTATATATTTCTGAATATTTTTTAAAATATTCACTTAGAAATGTACTATATGTAAAAGCCACCAGAATATCCTTAGAGTATAGCTTTTAAAAGAACCTCACTACAGTGGTGATGGATTCTTGGTGAATAGGTTTCACATGTTTATTTTAAAACTTGGTACCTATTCTCCAATGACTTTACCACACACAGTCTTAAAGATGTTAACAAAAAGGATGTAGTAGCATTAAAAAAAAAAGAAAGAAAGGAAATCTGAGCATATTCTCAGAGGAGGTATTTATCTGGTGAGAGGTACAGATGCTGCCGTATCTGCTTGGGTTTACAGTTCATGCCCATATTACTTGCATGAGGGTAATATTGTAAGTACAGGCACATCTGGTAAATGACACCCATACGGCATACCAAGTAGCAATGCTAATATGGTAGATTCTTCGACTTTTTCACGTGTAGGTGGCGAAGCTTAAATATTAATATTTTTTCTACTGCTCAAGTTAATTTAAAATAGATTACTAAAGTATTTAAATAGAGATTTGGGAAACAAAATTTATGTACTGACTGAAGAGAGTTCTACACAAACTGGGTAAGCATACTGTTTCAAGCAGAAGATAACTTTAAAAATAATTCTGATGCAGACCTATATTCAGTTTGTTTTTAGAGAATATTATGATAAAACAAATGCCAAGGCAAGGAATTTCCAAGATTTCAGACTCTGTCTTAATTATTATAATAATATTAATTGCTACTTCTATTTAATTAGTCAATCTACTGTTTGCACTGGAGAAGAAAAAGCTCTCAATGGTTTCTTGCCAAACAAAGGAAGCATGTAGGGATTTAATAATTCTGTCTGTTCAGAGTAATCTTGGTATCACTGAGGAAAAAAGTTACATCACTCATCTGACCTTCCTAGTTAATTCTTCTCTGATTGCTCCATTAAAACTTTCCACAGATGCATGAAAGGGGCTCCTTAATATTTCATGCCAGGAAGTCCAAAATAGTTGATATTCTGTAACACTATGTTTTATTATATGACTACACACTGTTAATACTATAGTTAAGATTTTATTTTTATTTTTTTTAAAGATTTATTTGACAGAGAGAGAGCACACCAGGGGGAGCAGCAGGCAAAGGGAGAGGGAGAAGCAGGCTCCCTGCAGAGCAAGGAGCCCTTTGTGTGGGGCTTAATCCCAGGATCCTGAGCTGAAGGCAGACACCTAACCGATGGGCCACGCAAACGCCCCTACAGTTAGGATTTTAAACATACAAAAAGACACAACATAAACTGTTAAACAACTGATGTAGTTTTTCGTAATCTAGGGCATGAGAGTTCAATGGAGTTCACAAAATATTTTAGGAACATTTAAGAGTTATAGCAAAAAGGGAACAGGAACTGAAGCAGCTCAGAAACTTGGTTGAACCAGATGCCCCATGAAGTTCAATCCCAATCCAAGAATTTTATGGTAGTGGGCAAGAAGAAGGAGAAAATACCAGAAGATTTTCTATTAATTACATGTACTATACTATCAATGAAAGTACTTTCTATCACAGACTTCCATTTAAGCACTACTGTGAATTTTAAAACAATTCACTTGAAAAATCACTACACACATCAAGGAACAACAGATTTACTTCGCATATTATACAGCAATCTTACCATCTACATTTTAATGTGAAATAAACTTTAAATAGGTTGGGAAAGATCATCTTTAAACTGAAGTTGTATTTCTTAAGGTGTTTTGACTTGTAGCATAGCACTTTATTAGAGCTCCATAATCATCAAATGCAACCTAAAATGCCAATTTTCTTGGGAAAAAACAAAACAAAACAAAACAACAAAACCTAATATACAGGGAATTACTCAAATCAAATCTGGCATTTACTGAAAGTCTAACTGAAGAAATCATTAACCCTATCTCTAAGAAAATCTTGGTGAAGAGACTACTGTTTTGCTACAGCCTCCTTAAAATATGTCAAGCAGGTGGTTTTGTACTTTCATAGAATTCCCCTTTCCTCCAAAGCTCTCATCATGTGTACAACTAGGTAACTATTTGTGACTCATTAATTAATGACTACTTCTTCCACCTGACCTTCCCATGATAAGAACTTTGTTTCACTAAGCACTATACCTTAAGCACGTAGACCAGTGTTTGGTTCAATAAATACTTGTTGAATAATTGAGTAAAAAGTTTAAATGAATGCTACTATAGCTAATGCTGAGAGCCAGAATTAAGAGTTAGGGAAAGGCAATAAAATGGGCAGAGCAGTACATTTTGCTTATAGAGAAAGCAAAGGAACCCATTCAGCATTAAGAAATTAAGGACACAGAGAGATAATACTGAATTATTGGTCAAATATTTAAGCACTCCTCTTTACCTTAGGCAATTAAATCATTTTCCCAAATAATGGTCAAGGCTCATTAATTTATTAAAAATAAATGCAATGCAAAAAAATTTATTTTTCATTCTATCCTTTATTTGGCATTTTGAAAAACTACTCTGAAATCAAAGGTTACTGAAAAGAAAAAAGCCAATGTGGAAGCTTACCTGTCGATTGGCTGGTGCCATCAAATAGATCAACAAGGTCACCAGATGACTTGCTGCTAGGCACTGAAGTCTGAAAACACACGCAGAACTTAATAAAGCTTGGAAAACAAATTTCTACTATTTTCCTAAACCTGCTCTAGTCATCTCTGATTCTCAACTTAGACACAAGTAACTGTAACATCCTACGGGTACATTTAGTTTTCTGAAAAACTAACTTTCTTTTTAGAGTTAACTACAATCTGCAGGATACATAAGAAAAATGTTTTCCCCTTGCTACTTCTGATGTGAAGACACAAACTGGATAAACACAAGTTGGGGAGACTGCCAAGACATTAACTTGCGGCCAGGTATCTAGTAGGTGGATTTCATTTCCGTGGGTGAATAAAAAAAACAAATGAAGAAGGCAGGAGAAAGCAGTGTCGCTACTGATCAGTAATGAGGCAAATAAGCCTCCCTTCATAGGGAATATAAAATAAGACTATTTCCCCTATATATGTAGTTGTTCCTCTTCTGTCAATTCTTACAACTTCTAAATACTCCTGTTTTCCTTAGTGTTCGGCAACCAGTGATGGTGTCTAGAAGGAAACAAATGCACTAAATTCTGACTTGCCACCCTTCCCAAACAAACCCAAAGTATCACTTCTACTTTCATAGGAAGTGCATACACAATCATGCAGCAATTTGGACAGGTTTCTTCCCCCAAAGAGATTTCTTATTATTGACTCTGAGTAATACAGCCCAGACGATCTATAATTAATATGATTGCCTAGGAATGCCAAACCCTATTAATGAAGTAATTCTAGAAGTAACCTGTAAGAACGAAACTATATATAGTGTGTAAACTCACGCCTTTCCCACCTTAAGTGAAGACTGAGGTGTATGAGCGGAAGCATTCTGATCTGGACTTGCTTTGTCCCCTGTGTAATGTGCTGCTGCTCCAAGATCAATGGTTTTAGAAGGATTTGCTGTGCGCTTGTGTCTGGTTGTGGTGGTCTCTGTGGCCTGTGTGATATGGATATGCTTTGTCGTCACAGTCTCCTCTTCATCTTTGAATTCACCTTTGGGAGATCTGCCTCTTCTTGCTTTCTTTTCCTCATCACTGTCGCTAAAAGATATTAAAAATGAAGCAAAATAATAAGACTAGGGATTATTTTTAAATGGAGCCCTCAGTGATTTGGTCTAAAGAATTTCAAAAGCAGTAGCTACAAAATTCCAAACCCTGACTATTTGACAGGGATCAACAGAATGTTACCCAAGCTATCTGAATAATGATATGTATGTGTTGGGGAGCGGTCAATTCCCTAGGTAAGTCTAAAACACTGCCACAAAAACATATTTACATAAATGTGTACAAATAAAGTCTGAAGTAATTCAAGTGTTTATTATAGATTTAAAGCTTAATTAAAAAATAAAATGGCAGTATTATCATATCAGAATCAACTGATGAGATCCTGTGTACTCAAACATCTGCATTAGATGACCATTTTCTTGAAATGGATGGTGTGCAAACTTCAGTCCCATTTAAGTAACAATTCTGTCACTGATTCATACACTTATATAAACATATAATAAAATACTACAATTTCAGTGGACACATTTTAAACACTATCCCAACTAAATTCAAATGATTAAATGCTCACCTGTAAATGCAAAAAAAATATGAAGTATGGCACTTTACAACAACAGTGCTCTATTTTGCTTAGTATAAGAAGAATAAACTTTTACCTTACTATGAAAATTGCTTTATAGGAAACAAGTATATTTGAAATGTTTTGAAGTAATTCCTTTTTAGGCACACCCAAAACAATTCTCTTTTTTAATGGGGCAAAAGAAAAACATATGTAATAATTTTTTAAAAATTGGGTTTTTCATATGCCATGAATTTAAAACATCAGCACTAATTTGTTCTTCAGTAATAAAGCACTGAGGCTTTTTTCTGGTTCTAGCAAGACAGAAATTACCTGAAATATGTTCCATTACCTATATTATTTAATTTTAGAGTAGATGGTTTAATTTATAAATATTCTGAAATAAAACACTTAAAATTATACTAATTCATCTCAGACAAATCTAAAACCATTCTACTTAAAGATAAATCAATTTGGAACATCTATAATTCAAGGATCAAGAAGAGATTCTCAGATACAGCAAAAGGGCTAAAGGTATTCTTATCTATAAGCATTTTAGGGAATCCACAAGTTCCAATTAAGTGTTCAAAAGCCCTGTCTTACATCAGTTTTTTAGCAACAGATAACCTAAAGATTCCCACCATCAGCCCTGTAAGTAAAACTAGAATTTCTTACCTTTCTGATGTCCAATTTAGTATCAGTGAAAGGTAATTTCTTTATACGATGAGAATATAAAACTGACTGGCACATAATGAAATGGAAGCTTCGTATCTGATCAGTGTTCAAGAATTCCTGAATCTAATAATGAACTAATAATAAGTCTGGCATTTTGGTAACATGCCAGAGGTCACACACAACTTTGTCTAAAAGTCTACTCTTCTTTCACAAATACTTGAAGATGTAAAGTCCCCTGGTGTGCTCTTCAGTTACTATGATGAATAATACGCTCTATATTTTTACTCTTTTAAACCCAAATACACCATATAAAAGATTTAGGAACTAGAAGAACCTGTTGTAGAGGCAACATTAAAAAAAAATAATAATCAAGCAGGAAACAGGAAAAAAAAAAGAGAAAAAAGAAAAATTGACAGTGGTAGGGTAAAGCAACAACACAAGAATGCACATAGATCTCTAACCAGCCTACCTACCTGATTTCCACATTTCTTCAGGAAATAGCAACACATTATATGGCCACTATGTTTTCTAAACCAAACTAAAAACGCAAACACATAGGCCATGAGAACAATAATAAGAGAAAAAAACAGAATATTCACAGTATATTTGAGTAGGCACGGTTTCCCAAGTTTAGCATTTATTATTATAACATACATACTCTTCAGTATAGAAGAGCTAAAAATGCAGTTGTAAAATAGATATATTCAAAGTATGAAAAGTAAATTTTGGCTCTTCAAAGATTATATTCCAGAAACAGGCTTTGAAAAAGGCATTTGAGAAGTTTAATACAGAAACATACCCAAGGGCACTGAATAAATATTTTAAATTTCAAATTATATTTTTATTTTTACTTCTTTTTAGTGACCTCTAAATCTGAACCTTGTTTTTTTTTTTTTTTAAGGAGAAAAAAGAGAGAGAGAGAGAGAGAGAGATGGTACTTATTACAGGAACTCCCCTGAAGAAACAGCTCCATCACTAACTGTTACTTTAGGAAAGTTCCACAAAGCCTGATTAGGCATCAGGTTTTACTTCTAAAAAATCACGGTAAATCCTTGATCTAGCCTATCCAAGAGAAATACTCTGAAGCACAAATGACAAAGAACTTGTAATACAACTTGCTTTTGCAAATGAAGTCCTTATATATATATTACCCTTTTAACTTTTATATAGGTATATTGGTAGGTAAGAACAAAAAGTGAATGCTGAGAAGTTCAAAGTATTGTTCTACATAAAATGAAATACAAATGCCCTAACAACAGAAAATACAGTTTATGAAAACATAGATCTACATTTGAAAGCATTTTAGCTTAAAAATTCATCTAGATTTTTTTTTTCTGTAACACTGGCATGAAATCATAATAAAATGTCATAGAAAGAGTTAAATTTCAAACACTTTTTAACTTTTGTTTAAACTTATTTAAGTTTATTATTAACAAACTCCATTATTCCTCAGCAATAACTTGATGGCTGGCTGATCTGATGCCCAAATGCAAAATGAGCCACGGAAATTCTTACTGGGAAATTATTTTTTCCCCAATAGTCTGAATAAAAACACAGAAAATGTAGTCAACTTTAGAAAAAAATGGACACAGACAACACGGAAAGTGTATCAATACTAATTACAAATAATGTTTGACCTAGCATCTTAAAAACAGCAACGGAGTGTTCACATCAGCAGCAAATGCATTAAAACTAGAGTAATACAGAGAAGATTAACATGGCCCCTGTGCAGGAATGACATGGAAATTCATGAATCATTCTGTATTTTTATACAGGGCATTTTTAGGGCAGAGCAACTATTCTGTATGGTTCTATAATGGTGGATATTATGCATTTCTCAACTGTACAACACAGTGAACCCTAATGCAAGTAACAGATTTTAGTTAAGAACAGTAGATCAATATTGGCTTTCAACTGTTAATAAATGTACCACACTAATAATGCAAGATGTTAGTAACAGGAGAAATGTATCCCTGTGTGCGTGCGCGTGCATACGTGTGTACATATATACCCATACTCAGGATGGGGGGTTAACATGGCAACTCTGTTACTTTATGTACAATTTTTCTGTGAACCTAAAACTGCTCTAAAAAAAGAAAATCTATTAAGAAAAAAAGAAAATCTGAAATTCAGATAAACAAAAACCCAGCTTCATATGTAGAGTGTAGCATCCTTTCCAAGAGACCCAGGAAACAAAGTGTTAATACCTGCATCTTTCTGGAGAGTCTTCTCTGTCTTTCCTCCGGAACTTGCTGATGGTGTCATCAATTGTGCTTCCAATTTTATCACTCAGTTCACCCAATTTATCACTGAATGGAAAAGCACTCTTGTTTTTATCCCACTCTTCATCCCATTTTGATTTGGGTTCAGGATCGTATCTTTCACCTATATAAAGCATTAAAAAGAAAAGCAACTCTAAGGACATTAAATTCAAAAGGTGTCTATAGTCCTTATTTCTGAAGCTTTTCCTCATAATAAAATAGTTTTCAAAGGAAAATAGAGCGCTCACACAGTGCTGGATCAGCACAATTACAGCAAGGCACACCATGTAGTGCCAGTAAGTGGCAGGAGTGCAGATTCAAAAGCTTCTGTTTATGAAAACTTACACCACCTTAATGCACAGCACAGCATATCAGGAAGTTTTTAAAAGAGCAGAGGGAAACACAGAAACCAACGCAGGCTATATAAGCCAAAGAGAAATGGGAATATTTTTGTTTTTATAAGTCACACAATGCACTGTATTTCATTCTTATCTCTTAATAGTTCTTCAATTATTAGGAAAGTACTGGACAGCATTAGTCTCTTAAAAAAAACACCAACTATAGGTGACAGCACTCTGAATGCTACACATCCTGGTATGCTGTAAATATGCTGATATTAACTGTCATTCTTTAAGTGTCAAACTAGAAAAATAATTCAATGGATTTCACGGCATGGGAAAACATCTTTTAATTATTATAAAAAAAAAGAAGAAGAATATTCTCACCACCCAGAACTACAGAGACTAGAATCACGAAATATGCTCAAGCAGTTCAGAACAGTGATGATCTATTAAAACACCAAGTCTAAACATATGCTGGGATGGCAAAACCTAGGGAGACTCCGTGTGAATCTGAGAATGAAAACAATAGATCATGGCAATAAACAAAAACCCCAAAATGTCAAAATTTGTTTTAGACCCTGACCTTGATGGCCTAAATAAGAGAGATTCTAAGCATTAAAAAGAACCTCTCCACTTCCACATCCAAACTCAACCAAAAAGACAAGAGTAGAAGGTACAGAGAAATCAGATGAGGTTAAAAAGAAGAAAACAATGAAAACTAAGGCAGGCTGGAGAGAAAAGGGAAAACGCAATGAGAAATAACAAAATAATTAAAAGGTGGCTGGCTGAGCCTTTGTGCTGCAACTTTTGTGACCAAGTTCTGGTGGCCAAAAAGCACTCTGGAGATTGAATACCATTCTGCAGAACTGCCTGCTAAAACTGCAAAGCCAAAATTTTTGTAAAAGGATTTTAAAATACGTCCACTAGATCTGAAAGTGACCACCAACTTAAAGAGAATTTGACAAAATTTTAACCAGAGGGCTTTATAAAAATTAGTGATTTTCCAATAATGTGAACACACATTTCAATGAAAATGTGATAAACTAGATTTTGAAAAGACAAATTTATAGGAAAAATGAAAGCAGATGAAAACAAAACTGATTAATGTAATGGATATCCTACTAAATGAGTGTCAAAGATACTGGATTATTGGCAAGACACCATCTAAGGTCAAAATGAAAATACACAAAACAGCTAAAGTTGATTAATTAAGTTTTTGACCAATAAATATAACATCACAAATAATTTTAAAAGGATGCGATACAAATACATAAGATGTTCAACTCTCCCTCTAAGGCAGATGTTGTAATTAGTTCACACTGACTGAGTCTGAGAACTTATTCAATTTTATAAATTTTATCTAATTACATATTGTGCTGATAAAAAGAGGGTTACAAAGAAGTAGAATGAGGAAACGAGTTGCAAATAGCTATTTCTCCTCAAAAACACATTAAATTGCTCTATAACTACTTTGAAAAAGCTAAAGAACAAAATAACTACTTAGGTGAATAATCCAAAAATTTGTTATTCCACTAAACAAACAAAAACTCCAAAACATACAAATGATTTAAGAGAAATATTGTTGCCCAATTAAAGAACTGACTTTTTGTGATGCTTAGTCGTAAAAGGAATTTTCCTGTTAAAAACATCCTTTAATAATTAAATATAATTTTTTATCTTTGAGAGCAAGGAAGCAAAAAAGCATAGAACAAAGATATTATTTTGTAGATAATCACAAGAGAAGAAACAGAAAATTTTTACACGGTTCCAATGCAGGAGTTCTGAGATCCCAGTGTAATCCAAATACTAAAAAAACTGAGATATGGGTGGGGGGCACTGAGAAGTCCCAATCTGTGGCTAAGTATACAGAGCACTAGCCTATCTGTGTATACACAAAATGACCAAGGGATGGTCAGAGCTTACAGAAGACAGAATGAATCCAAAGCAACATGTTGTAACAGAGTTATTTTCTGTGCCTGTTTCAAGTACCTAGTGATCTATTTGGGGGAAACTGTATTAGTATATTAAAAATAAACATGAGCAATCAATGTTCTAGCTGCTCTTAAATGTGTTAGGAATAAAGTGATAGGCCTAGGTAAAAAACTGATTGTATTGTTAGTCTCCTTTTCCTATGTCAAATTAAAGTACTGTTTACTTAAGGGAAAAGAGACTGACGCAAAACTAACTTATAGGAAGCTTACCTGTTTTTGGCCCCAGATAGAGCTGATTTGTTCAAAATCTCTTCAAACTTTGTATTTTTATGCTCTAGATGGTGAGGAAGAGAAATGCTTTTTTCTTTTAAAAAATGGTAATTCCAAGAGGAAAGGGTATATATCTGTTTTATTCTCTGTGTGTCAATTTAAAAAGTTTGTAGTCATTTGATTAACAACTAATGGTTAAAATTGTATTCTTGAACCCACAAAATAAAAAAAAAAAAACAAAAACAAAAAAAGAAAAGATAAGACAAGAAAGAAAAGAAAAGAAGATTCCTAATATCCATATAATAGTAGCCAAAATGAGTACTTCAGATACCTTAGTATTCTATTTCAGCGGTGGGGGCGGGGAGTGGGGGGCAGATTTTGGTCTTTTGTATTTCCGTGATTCTTAAAATACACACAAGGAAGCTAAACAAATGCTTAGGTGTCAGTGTGTCTTTGATACTTACTGTATCTGAATCCTCCAACACTGTCTGAGGAAACCCCAACATATTTGTCTTTGTTCTTCTTTGCTTTCTTTCGCTCCTCACGAAGCCTGTCGTCATCCTGGGCAAATTCAACCAATTCTTTCACCTTCTGGCGAATATTTATACCTTGATCCTTGCCATGCTCATCTGTGAGGATGGTAAGGGAGAAACAAAACCTTAAGAATTCAATTAATAAGTATCAAACCCTTTAACACAAAAAACAGACATGAAAATTTCAACATAAAAAAACCAACTTCAGTATTTAAAGTTAACAAAAAGAGGCAAATAGTGCTATGGAATTTTGTAATTTTTCTCATCAGCAAATTCTAAGTCTCGAGAAGCAATTCTGGCTTATAAAAGCCTGTAAAGATGTATCTACAAGGACTATAGATACTGGTGCTACACAAGATCAATGAAAGATCTATTAAAAAGCATTACTAATGATGGCCATATGAAAAAGACATATCCATAAATGTTTTCTTTTCCTACAGTATTCTAACCACCACCACCACCACAACAACAAAAGATCCACTTTAACATTTTAATGACTAAAATGTACTCAAGTGCTCTGGTTTCCCCAATACAAGTTTGGAAATAATAATAATTACCAGAATTTAGTGTGGCTAAAAAACTGAATTTTTAAAGTGCTTTCAACTGGGGTATACTACAAAATGAAATGTGGTTTATTCTGTATCCTCGTTCACATTCAAAACACACTCTGGCCTTGCTGCCTTTGCACAGTAAATATTATTTGGTGGGAGGGGGAAAAAAAAAACCCCAGCTTCAAACAGATGTGTGTGTTTTGGAGCTCTAACCTTTTCTTCCCATATGATTAAAGCTATTCCTTTATGGACACCACAGGGGACCAGTCTCCAGTGCATATTTTAATATAAACCCGAACACTCATGTTGTGTTGGTTCTGTTGTTATTAGCCAGTCTTTTCTGCAAGTTCTTGTCTTCACTAATTAATACTCTAGGGCCCCACGTCTTGGATTCTGCACTCGTCACACAACCAGCAATAGTCACATTCTAATTAGAGCGGAGAAGCTTCTAAGCTGGTTCAGGTGACTGACAACTCCAACTACTGTTTTAATTTGCTTATAAGGTTTTTCTATTGCTCACCTACAAAGTGGTAATTTTCCAGGGATCGCAAATCATAAATGTGTTCTCTGGCACTTGTAACAACACGCTCTGATCCATTCCTTATGAGGTAAGCTAGAAGCAGCAATGACTGTAAAAATACAAAGCACCAAATGATTTAACAAAATAAATTCTGATAGAGCTTTGGTAAATGGTTAAAAAAATAATTTCAACATCAGGAAATAAATAATCTTTGTGGGGTAAGTGGGAGGCAGGGAGAGTTTCTTTACCTGACATTGGACTTTAAATACATAGTCTAAAACTTATATTACCAATTTGAAATTCCTTTTATAACCACGGTAAATAATTACACTGTCCACTGGACACCATGCATCAAAAGATTAAAAAAAATAGCTCTCCAATATCTGATGTATGATACAAATGAACACTAAGCTTTTAGAAAGTGGCTCAATTTTTAGTTTTCACCTGGGCAATAGAGAACTGTGAGGTGTTCGAAATATCGATTTAAAGAGAACAATTATTTGGTAATTATATGATCCCACAGCATTTTCCCCGGATTAAATTAAATTTTGAAGTTAATGATATGGCTTTTGTTTCAAGAACTGGCTGCCAACAAGTAAAAGAAAAAAACATTTTATGGGGTTTCATTTTGGGGTGATAAAAATAAATTCTGATATTAGTAGTGACTGCTGCACAACTTTGTGGATACACTAAAATTCACTGAATTATGCATTGTGAACTTGACTTTGCTTGGGACAAACCTGACATAAAGAAATATCAACTATTTCATCACAAATATTGTACAAGCTGAAAGAATGACAGTGAATGTTTTTAGAAACAAGTAACATCAAAAACATGGAACTAAATAAAGT
Organism: Mustela nigripes; assembly: GCF_022355385.1. Taxonomy (NCBI): domain Eukaryota; kingdom Metazoa; phylum Chordata; class Mammalia; order Carnivora; family Mustelidae; genus Mustela; species Mustela nigripes. Next base: position 48,082,832 of record NC_081568.1, read on the forward strand.
ACTGCTCTTCAGTCCTGAAAACCAACATACTGCTTTTAAAGTTTTAAATACACATATTATATGCCATTTTGAAAGCAAAGAATAACTTATTCTGAATAGCAAAAAAATATGGTGGGTTTGGAAAACAGATGACAATCTGCAGAATTCCGCATGGATGAAATCAGGACTACATGAAAAGAATCTGATAAAAAGCACATATTTGGAAATTTAAAATGCTAGAATTTTAATGTTTTACAATTTCTAATTACATTTTAAACTAACATATTGCTCATGTAGAATATTATAATATTGTAAATCAGGCAAATTTTTATGTAGAGATGAGAAACCATATTTATATTAGACTGTGGTTTTCATCTTAATCGCTCATCCACTAAATACACATCCATCTATAGATTTATTACTTTTGATATGCACAAATTATCTCCAGTAGAAAAAATTAATAAAATGAAAGTATTTATAAATATTATTTTTAAGCATTTTACATTCAGAATAGTTGTTTATGGTTAATAGAAAACAACACACATAGCAAATCTTCTTTTACGTGTTTAAGAATATTCTGTTCTAGGATTTAATGTCCTTCATAATCACTTATGTATATATACCTTAAAATTTCAAGTGTTTGTTTTCAACATGTCAAATAATAAAAACTGATGTCCATACCTTGTAAACTCTTCTCCAATTTTTTTTGTTATCTTTTAACATTCGTGACCAAAGCATGTTCATAAGTTCTGGAAATTGTTCATACATAAATGTAGCCCTGAAAAAGAACAATTTTCCTCAAGACTTTGCAATATATTAATTTTAACAGTAGATGGCAGGCTTGTTCTAAGTTACTGTGTCTTCCCAAAGAGCTTAAAAAATTTTAGTAAGCTTAATTCAAAAAATTTAGATATGCTTTCATTAAAATATTTTTCTCATAGTTTATGTAATATGTAGCACACGTGAAAACCCCACTAATTAATATCATCTTTTACAAGCCCTTTACTTACCAGGATAGTGGTCAAGATGCTCATCAAAAAAATTTTCCTAACTTTATTTCAAGTTATTTTATACATATTTGTCAAAATTTTATGAAAAGCCATGGTAAGTCTTCTAAACTTCACTGATGAGAAATTTTTACTTTTTGAGCTCATTTTTAAAGGGAAATGGATTCTGTATAAAACTTTCTCTATATCTGGCAGCTAAACTGTTTAAAACTGAAAGCAAATTTTGTATTTCTGTGTAAAGATAGTTGGATTCTTTCTGCACTGCTGAGTCAAATTATCACTTACTTGGCAATCTCTCCCATGAGTTGCCCAGAAGGTCCCCAAGGATCGTCATTCGTTGCTTCTCGAACCTTAGACTCAATCTCTGAATAATTCATAACCACATTGGTGCTGCAGAGAAAAAAAATGCACGCACATACACACAAAGATTAGCATCAAAACTGAGAAACACATGAAAACTTAATAATGACACTAGTGGGTGTCCTAATGAGATACCTCTACAGGGTGGGAAAGAAAACATCTTTTGTGCGTTAAGCTACTTCGAGGACACTATGTAACACATTTAAGTTGTATTTAAGAAAATTTTACTATTCCATTAGCCTTCCAGAATACAGATGAGAGATTACATTAGAGCTGGCATAAGTCCAGTAAAAAATGATTTTGGGTCAAATTAAAAAGAAAACTGAACATACTCGAGTCTATTATAAAACTAAGTTATTAGTTTTCTGACCAGATCTGGTTTACATGCACTCTTGTTTCCTTACAGATTTTCTGCAAATTAGCAAAATTATATAAGAGAACATTATTTATATTGCATTAAAAAAAAGGCAATGGCAAACCAAAGATAACACTAAAAATATTTGGAATTGCTATGAATATTTAACTGTAAACCCTTGGTCTTTTTTCATGTGTATGTTTTCTATGTCACTAGTCACCATAAGCCTCACTTTTGATGGCTACATAGTATTTCATCAAGAAATTGTATGAGGGGCGCCTGGGTGGCTCAGTGGGTTAAGCCGCTGCCTTCGGCTCAGGTCATGATCTCAGGGTCCTGGGATCGAGTTCCGCATCGGGCTCTCTGCTCAGCAGGGAGCCTGCTTCCTCCTCTCTCTCTCTCTCTCTCTGTCTGCCTCTCAGTGTACTTGTAATTTCTCTCTGTCAAATAAATAAATAAAATCTTAAAAAAAAAAAAAAAAGAAATTGTATGACAACATATTTAACTTTCACTTAAGACTTCAGCAGTGTCAAGAACATGGGTTCTAGGGGCACCTGGGTGGCTCAGTCGTTAAGGGTCTGCCTTTGGCTAAGGTCATGATCCCAGAATCCTGGAATTGAGCCCCACATTGGGCCTGGCTCAGCAGGAAGCCTGCTTCTCCCTCTTCCACTCCCCCTGCTTGTGTTTCCTCTTGCTGTATCTCTGTCAAATAAATAAAATATTAAAAAAGAAGAAGAAGAAGAAGAAGGGTTCTAGTAGTCAGAAAGATCTGACTCCAATTACTCTGTGACTTTTGGCAGAATTATTCCAATTGTCTTAATTTCAGGTTCCTCAAGTGCAAAATGGGAGTAAGTAAGAAGAACACTACTTCAAAGGGTAGAACCTCAAATGGTACCTATTAGCAGTGTCTGACTCACAGACATCGTTCAATACAGGTTAGCTGCTATTAGTATTACAGATAATAATTACCTATTAAGAGAATTTAAAAATATTAAGTAATATTTTCGTAAGAAAGAATGAACTTTGAATAGAGGGCCTTAAAATTAAGATACAAGATGGCAAAAAGTTTGGTTATTAAAACAGAATTTCCATACTCAAATGGATTTAAGAATTTAGACATTACAAAGAAATACTTGAAAATGTGACTTGTAGTAGTATCCAACTGAAATCTAAAGCTACAATTATTACCTAGCACTTGTTATAATAGATGCCTATGTGTTTGGTCATTCAAATCTTCCACTTAAAATTAAGCCTCAGAAACAGAAAAAACCAAAATTTGTCCACTATTACTTCCATATACCCCACTCTTGCTATACAGCTTTTCAGTTATTCAAAGGTTCTATTTTTTTTTTTTTTCAAGTAAGGAAGGTTCAGCTATAATTGGTATTCAAACCTGTTTCTCAAATATAAGGAAATATAAATTTTAAATTCACTGCAAATAGCTCTCCTTCTTTACCTTCAAAGAAAGAGACTAATAAATGGTTTGGGTCAAATCTGAAAGGAACCATTACACATATAAATATGACTTGCCAAATCACAGAATAAATCTAGTTTCTAGATTTATATTCAGAAGACTGTTCTACTAAGGAGGAAAAGTGAAATCCTATTACTTTCTTTCAAATTTTGGAGAAAGCTGGCTCCTAAAATATCAACTAGTTTGATAACATAAATAGAAATTGTTTCCCTGCAACATAAATTCCACCGCCTCCTTTAAAAATTAAGACTATTAATTAATGTTCATAAAAACCCAATAATGATTCTATTGACAATAATTTTGTGTATAAATACAAAGGAGTAACATTTTTTCCTAATTTCTTCAACAATGGAAACAAAATAAAAACAAGGCAGCCAATGACAGATTTGTAATTTAAGATGCCATAAAATGATGGATTTCAAAATGCTTCTGTTTATCCTAGTGGCTGAAGAATGCGTGGCTTAGGCAGTTTTAAGTGTCAACATGCAGCTGTGGGAATGAACAATAGCAATTAGGATTATAATTCACCCAAGCATTTCATTACCAAGAATGCACTAAAAATCTGTTTGTATTGTTTAATTTGCTAGAGAACAAGATGAAAGGAGTTAATCTTTACTCCATGCACATGAAATATTTTTACTAGAACCTTTATAAATGTTGTAGCTTTCAGAACACTACTTTCCTTGTTCAAGCTGGGTCAAATGAGAAAGGTCCTGTTTCTCTAACCCTTCACAAGATTCTTAGCTGAAGGCCTGTGTGTTTGAGTGCTGTGTGTTTACAGGGAGAGGTGGCAGAGAGCCAATAATTTAAAAGAATTGCCTTATTTCCTTGGTTGAAAAACAATGGGAACTATGTAAAATGACAACAGCATTAGAACACTTATAGTATAGTTTCAAAGTATACCTACAAAAAGATAACAGCAATAGTAACAAAAAGTAACAAAGCAACACAACTTCCATGAAGAAAACCAGGCTCTACTTGAAAGCCATTTTCTACTGAAACTGCTGCTTTCAGAAACTGCGAAGAACTCTAAAATGAGATCTGATGGCCATAAAGAATTCCAAAACAAAGTATTTTTAAGCTGCACCTAATTCAGAAACAAATGTAAACTAAAACAAAACAACATGACACTGTATAGTTTGGCCTAAATCCAGCTCACTTAAAAATAACTATTTCTAAAAAGGTAGAAATGGCATTTTGAGCCTTCCTTTCCCATGTTTTCTGCTGCCCTTAATCCACACCCTACCCATAATTCCAGTGACCTTTTTAAAAAAGGAAAATAACCTCCTCCTCCCCCCACAAAAAGAAAAAAAGAAATTATGTCCAGATGTGAAAGGAAAAATAGCTAGTTTAATTCCTAAAACTTCTAGGAGTGACAAAAATGTTTTAAAAATGGATACTTCAGACACTAGAGGGGGCCCTCCCAACAGTTTTTTAACACACAGACAAAACTCAAGACAAAGGTCTGGGATGTGTTCTACAAACAAAATTATAGGAAATTACTAGGAGATAACCAAAGAGTGAAGAATGTAAGAAGCAGCTCCTGTTCTGAAGATATTACCTTAAAGCAATACTGAACCACTGTTTTTTTTAAAGGATAAAATCCACAATTAAAATCATTATTGTTTGTACTGGTAAGGCTTCATTGCGTCTATAGTGCTTTTTACATTTGCTCTTTTACAACACCCCAATAGGTAGGACAGGACTAAGGGAGTCAGTCCCCAGTGAGAGTACTTCAACGGACAACCCAGCACCACTCACTCACTGGATCTTTAATGCCAAATGCTGAAAGTTACTGTCCTCAAATTCTGCACACATGCTTCTATGGCTGTGTCCACACAGCGAATGTTCAATTATTCAAGGGTTGATTATTCACCTTCTAAATTATTAGTGTTCATTTTGGCTCTCCTCTTTATTTCTCATTTCCTGTTTATTTCACCACTCACTACTGAAAAAAACACCAAGATATTTTATTTAATAACAGTTTGGGTCCAGGTTTTAGAGGCAAGAAAGGTTGAAATAAAAGCTAAAATGGGACATTTACTTATAGATGGTCAGTGCATTAATGACTGACAAGAAAAAGTATGAACAGTTCTAACTGATAATTTTTTCCTGTTTAAAAGTTTAAGAATGTTTTGCTAAAACAAAACCATACACCAAAAGGTCAATCTTGTATAATTCAGTTCCACCTGCTAACGAAGGAATAAATAAGGAAACTGAAACAGACTGATGTAGTATTTTTCCTAGCTTGCCTTAATTTTACATCCTTTTTAAAAAAATAGACTTATATTTTCAATGTTTTCTTCTTTTTGTTTTACGACTTCATTCACTCTGAGATCAGGAAAATATTTAGCAGTATTTTCTGTTAGACCTTTAAATCTGTGTTTTATTGTATGCATGCATATGTACATCGACACTTAGAGACACAGAGAGTCCAAGTAACAGGAAAACAGGCAGCAAGAGACAGAAACACAGCTTTCAAAGTTATGGCTTAAATAACAGTATTTTTTTCTTTATACTTTCCTGTATTGTGCTTACTTCAGCAGCACATATATTATACTTTCCTGTATTTTCTGAATTTCCTCCCATGAATATTATACTGAAACCAAGGGAAAAGTATTAAATGCCATTAAAAATAGAAAGTACTGTATCATCATTATATGCAACATCATTAGCAACACTTTAACTCTTTTTAGGCAAATTAGCATCATGGTAGACCATGTTAAGTATTATTTGTACTTCCAAAGTCTTGTTTTATCAGGCTAGTAAATGCAAGTATATGTAATACACACATACCAAGTGCTATATGTGTAAAACTATATGGAACCATTCAAGTACCTAATATTTAAATTAACACGTTTTAAAAAAATTCTTTTAGGAAAGAATGAGTCCTGAACATTAAAACATACACTTAAAAGTCACCTCTTCATCTCAATGTCACAAAGATTTCAGAAGATACTTTTACAATACAGGTTAAACTACTGTATGCGCTCTATAAAGTTTCAATCTTTCAATAACTTAAAAAATTTTATAAAAACACCCACAAAATGAACACCAAAAGAGAAAGTTTTCTCAGGTAACAAGTTCCTTTGTTAATGCTTGTTTTTTTGTTTTTGTTTTTCTTCTCTTTTTAAAAGCTTCTGGCCCAAAATTAGGACAATAGTTTTAAGAATACTTGCTCTGAAAGTTTGATAATAGACGATGTGATATTCATTTTTCATCATGGGATAGCCTTTACCACATTGCCCTTGTCTGCAAGCTGAACATTTTACAGGTTCAATACTCATATTTTAAAATCAAGTAACATGTTATTACAGTCCTGTGAATAGAAATCAAATTTGTAATCAACAACCAAGAAGTCTAGTACTCCTAAATGAACAAATCCGTAACTTTCTTTGCAAGCAGAAATCTGAGGTTGCATAGAAATGGGGCAAGGAGGTGGAAAAACTGATTCATCTACTTGGCTGGGTATCTGCTACCCATAAAAAAAAGTCTTTTCTTGATCTGAAAATAAAACACACTGCAATGAAAAATGTCATAACATAAGCAATGGTTCAGTAGAAGAATTCATGTTGTTAAAGTGAATGTTATTATCATATTTGATTATATAGGATTTTAGATATAAAAGAGCTGATGTGCTAATATGAGGAACAAACTACAGTGCTTCCCTCCACACCAGAAGAAGAAAACTAGTAAAATAAGTACTGGAAAGTTCAGAAGAAAAAAATGTAACAAACCTAATGCTGGCCAGTTTCTCTCTACTGCTGCCATGCTGTCATTACCAGCAGCAGCCCCTTCAACCAAATAGAAAAAATGAGTGAACAGGAAGGAAAAATATATTTAATAGCAACCCCCTGGAACAGAAGTTAAATAAACTCACTATCACATGATTAGTAAACAACTGATGTTCAAACTCTGCTAGGTTCCCTAATTCCAAAGCCCTGTTCTATTATGCCTCAATGCCCTATCAATCAGAGAATTAGTAATACCACATGACCTAAAAGAAAAAGTTTGCCAGTTAATATATTAAGATGACCTCTGGGCATCCAGGTAACTCGGTTAAACGTCCAACTCTCGATTTCAGCTCAAGTCATGATCTCAGGGTGGTGAGATGGAGCCCTGCATCAGGCTCAGTGCTGAGGATGGAACCTGCTTAAGACTCTCTCTCTCCCTCTGCCCCTCTTCCTTTCTCTATCTTTAAAAAAAAAAAAAAAAAAAAAAAAGACATCACAAACTGTACTACTAAAAGAACTAAATGCTGAATTAATCTTTAAAGAAAGATAGTCATGGAAATTACATTTCCTTTGGTTTTACTAAATCTTAAATACAAAGTATCCAACTGAAAAGGAGAAACCAATATAACCCCACACAAACAAAAATACTCTAAAAAGCAAGGTAAAACAAATAGTTTGAATGGGGAAAAACTGAAATTGAAGACATCAAAAATCTGAGGTTCTCTTATTCATTCTTCTGCTGTAGTAAGATTCCAGGAGAGTAACCTGGTTACTTAAAAAACATATGCATCATTCCAACCCACTTACGTAATAAATATGTGGGATGCTCATATGTGTATTATTTATGATTTCACTATTTACACAGAGGACTATGCTGGATTATGCACCTTCTGCTTTCCTCTTTACTTTTCAAGAGGGAACATTAAAACACTAAATGCTGAAACATGAAACTCTGCTTTTCAAAATAACCATAAAGAATTTGCACTGAAATACTAAACCTCATCCTTTAGCTATCACAGTAAAAAAAATTAACACCAAATAAATATTAAAGAATACTTTACTGACAGGTTTTAATGGGGGGGTGGGGGGAGTCCCGCAGTTCTTTTAAAAGATTCAACTTTCTAAAGTTCTTTTTAAGGCTATTTTAGATACTCAAAGATCCATTTAGATAGTGTAACTGGACACCTAAAACATTTTTAAAACATAGCACAAATGGAAAAACTGCTTAAATCCAAACTCAAGATGCCTGCCTAAGACATGAAAACCATAAAAAATGTATTAATGTTCAAAACACCATTTTAGTTTTTCCTTCCTCACATGATACAACAGAAAAGTACCTCCAGCTGATGTAATTCTAACTGAAATTCTAATTGTTTTAAGTTGTAAGAAAATTAAGGGCTATCCATACTCTTTTCTAAGAAATGCTATTCTTCCAACACTCTACTACCAAATTCTCTGATCCATTTCTGAGTGATGCTGGCCTTCAATTTCAGTTACAGCTCAGTCCAATACTATCATGGAGGTGGGAACTGGGAATATAAAATTTAATCACTCTTGATTTTTCCTGTTACAGAACACTGGTGATTGATACAGCTCAATATTCTTATAATCTTAACTCAAATTTTTAGACTCTGTATCATTTACAGATAAAGTAGAAAGATAAATTCTCTAAAAATATATTTTCAGTTTTTTGTGGGGGGGGACAACGAGGAGCAAATTAAATACTAAACATACTCTGCAGATAGAAAAGACTAAGAACAAACCTAACATTTATGAACGATTAACTGAAGACCTTTGTTTACCATCACAATTACAAAAACACAAATGTTTGTAGAAGACAGTCTTCCAGATTTGGTCAAAAGTTTAAAGTATTCTGTACAGATTATACTTTCCCAACACAGAGTAACCAAGAAATTCATCAAGAGTTCTTCCTTAGGTAAGAAACTTATGCATGGCAGAACACTTTATAATTTTTTTACTGTTTCTGTATACATTTGATTATCATCAATCCAATGTACTATAAAACCCAATGTGTTCCCCTCTAAATACACTTTGTAATGCTACTATTTTCTGTCTGTTAATCATCTTTTTCTTAGGCTCTGCCACCTTCAGTACCAGTACTGGAGGCTGCTTTTCTTGAGTTGTTTTTCACAAAGAAATTAAGTTACAACAACCCCAGAGCTGCAGCATAACTAAACCAAGCTGCCTTGTTGATGCCAGTGACTGGCTTAGCTAAGTGACTTGTTCCCACAGATATCAGATTTGAATCATAACAAAACTATACATTATCTCCTGTTAACAAGTTTAAATTTATTTTAAAAAGTCAAAACTCAACAAAGAAATCAAGAATCTGTGACATTTTAGGGGTGCCTGGGTGGTTTGGTCAATTGGGCATCTGACTCTTGGTTTCAGCTCAGCTCCATCTGACTCTTGGTTTCAGCTCAGCTCATAGTCTTGGGGTCCTGGGACTGAGCCTCCTGTCAGCTCTGCGCTCAGTTAAGTCTGCTGGAGATTCTGTCTTCCTCTCCCTCCCCTGAATCCCCACTCTCGCATGGTCTCTCATTCCCTAAAATAAATCTTGAAAAAAAAATCTACACTTTAGAAAGGAGAATAGTTACACAGTAGGAAATGTAATGCAAAAAAACCTCAAGAACTTTTATCAGTAACTGTTATTGACTGACTCATGACATAGTTTCTCTTCTAATCTGTAAACATACTTATTACAGATTATCAATACTCCAAATGACATCTTTATTTAAAGATTTCAAGCTTACAAACTAGCATTCCAAATCCATACAATTTCAGATTTACATTAAATAAATACTTGGTCTTCTCTTGCTTATGGAAGTATTCCTAACACTCCAGAAAAATCTCCAGTAATGATTCAATATCAGTTTACAAAAGCCAAAACTTATATTTAAAGTTTCTGAGATTTCTTTTTTTTTTTTAAAGATTTTATTTATTTATTTGACAGAGAGAGATCACAAGCAGGCAGAGAGAGAGAGAGAGAGGAGGAAGCAGGCTCCCTGCTGAGCAGAGAGCCCGATGCGGGACTCGATCCCAGGACCCTGAGATCATGACCCGAGCCGAAGGCAGCGGCCTAACCCACTGAGCCACCCAGGCGCCCTAAAGTTTCTGAGATTTCTAATAATTAATATGTTCATCACTTAAGTGTAAAGCTGTCCTAAAATGCAACTAGCAGAACTAATGTCTTAAAGAACTTTTCCCCAAAAAACACCACAGAAAATCATTACTTAATGGTTTACGTAGAATTCAAGGTCAGGAAAGGTAACATAAAATGAGTGAAGACTTAAAGAAGTCAGTATTTCCAAATTTAGTTTCACAGGCCAAACTATGTACCAGATTAGAATGTATACATAAACTGATCACTCAAATATTAAAAACTTATGGAAGCAATGACTAAAATACCTTTTTATGTTAAAAAGTCAATAATTGTTTATAAAGTCTTTTGGGAAACACTAGAAGCCACACATAATTATTCCAATGCCATAGAAAATTTAGGAACTGATCCAAAACAAAAAATACTTGAACCAGGATGGTAGTTGGATTTCTGCCCCTCAAAGTCTGTCATTTAATTCTCTTTTCCAACAGTTACTGACCTCTTGATCACTATTAAGTGTGACTTAAACTGGCAGTTTTCCAAGGAAATAGTTTAGTAATTTATGTAACAGATGTGCAAGAAAAACGACATGAATGAGATAAGCCAAGAAAAACATCCTGATGTCCACAACTAAATTATGACCTGTGGGAGGAAGAAACTATAAAACTATTTCCCTTTCCTTAAAACTTCAGTGGTTAGCAATACCAAATAAAATGAGTCGTTTGATAGCAACCCATTTTCGAACATTAAAATGGGCCCCATTTCCAGGAACTGTTCCAAAACACAAGGCCACCCTAAAGGAAAAATACACACATTTATGTATTTTCATAATCTGCTTCATCTTTTATGGCTGTTTTGTAGAAAAGCAAAATAATATGTATATTAACTGACCAATAATTTATTAGAAGTTAACAAGGCCTGAATTCTGTCTCGGGTTCCTGGACAAATCAACCCTTTGGGTCTCAAAGTTCCTCATCTCAGAGATAGTTCTCACATATAAGAGATGAAATGGTCAGTGTGCCTACCATTCAGCACACATGGTTATTTTTCTGCCAGTATGTATTATTTTTAGTTTGAAGATATTCTTTATGTGGCCCCTTAGAGTAAACTAGCATAAGTCTATTACTTACCCACATCTCATTCACTGCTGCAGAACTTTACAGTCACAGTATCTGGCAGCCTACCTAGCCCACAGTATAGACATTGAAATGAAGATTTTAAGGACATAAGTGTATAGCAAGGCAAAAGCAATCTTATTATTAAGAAGTGGCCAAAGACCTGGAAATGAGTATTACTAAGAGAGAGGACAAGTACCTACTACTACAAGCGCCAGCATAGAACTGCTACTTTACACTCAAGAGAATTTGTATTTTGAAATTCACTCTCCTTATTAATCTTGTGGTACCACCAAGTGTGAGCTATGGTTTTATTTTACATAAAGCAGTATTTTCTCCTTTAGTGGTAATCTGACATCAGCTGATAAAGTCTCTAACTTTTTTGGGATTCACTAAACTCATTCTTATCTACTACTGGAACTGAACATCCCAAAGCAAATCATACAAAAAACAAAGACTTTTAAGCTATTATAGAAAGAAGAGAAATTATCTAGCATGAGGTATTCATTTATGTACTTATTTGACAGAGAGAGAGAGATCACAAGTAGGTAGAGAGGCAGGCAGGGGGTGAGGGAGCAGGCTCCTTGCTGAGCAGAGAGCCGGATGCAGGGTTTGATCCCAGGACCCTGGGATCATTACCTGAGCCGAAGGCAGAGGCTTAACCCACTGAGCCACCCAGGCGCCCCTAGCATGAGGTTTATGTCTACAATTCAGGAATATAAAAACATGCAGAATTCTGAGCTTTCAAAATGCCAAAATAAAATTATATAATTCACTCCACGAGGTGGCTGGTTGAACAAAGCATTTAAGGGCCCAAGAGCACAAATCATTAAACTAGGAAATGTCTGAATGTTCATGGGTTTTGATGACATGTAGAAGCCCTTCTACTCTCCCTCTAGCACAGGTGCTGCTGCTACCATGAGTTGGCAGCAGATGACAGGCTTACAAAAAAGCTGTCCCAACCATTCTCTAAGTTAGTCCATTGATGTTAAAGAGTTACTTTTTGGAGAGGCACTCTGGTGGCAGTAAGATTTGGGGGAGGGGATGTTCTACTGGGGGCAAAAGAAAAGAAGGTGTTAAGTGGTTCAGGAAAGCAGGATAAAAAGTTGCTTCCAAAATGTGGCAGCAATGGTGCTTGGAACAATACAGCAATGGAACAGGCAGAGGCTGCCATACTAGAAAATATTTTTTCTCCCTGCCATAGAGAAAGAGCTCTCATTACCCAAAACTGGTGAACACTAACCACTATCAACTATATAAAAACAAATGTTCATGTAGACAAAATCTAAAAGGAAAAAAAACCATGAAAAACAGTGTGCAAAGAAACACATTTGTTTAAAATTGTTTTTACATAGTGAAAAACTTAATCCCTCTTAAGGAAAAGAAAAACAGCTATATAAAACCTATATAAAAACCTCTCGCTTCATTTGCTAGGGTAGTGTCCCATGGCTGAGCTGATTTAATTCTGCTGAGGATCAGTTTCCACTCTTCTGGCTCAGCAGCATATATTTTCTATCAGTGCCCTGTCTGCACACATAAAAGCTTTTGAAGACAACTCTGGATGGAGGACCAGAAGGGAAGGGTGTCATGTGTTATCTTGGAGGCTAGCTGAACAGTGCTGGACACTTATTTCCTAGGAATGCCAGCCCCAACCCAAATCCAGCCTCAAGTCCAGCAGACTTCTTTTTACTGTCTATCTCTGTAACTTTTAAGATTTCCATTTTTATTTTCTTCTAAAACAGTACGCTAGTATCTGGTAAAAACATGGTAAGGTTTGGGAGATGTTATGTAAAACAAAGGCAATTTTATTACTATAGCACTTCTCAGAGACTATAATTCTAAACTGCACTGAGAGTCTCCAAGAGCGGACTACACTAAACATTTCTAAAACTTTGGGTGTAACATATCTTCTTCATGGAGCATTTTCTAAGTGTCCCCCAAAACCCACTTTGGTGTTCACTATTTTTAAAAACTGCCCTTTATATTAGACTTCCAAAACTGCCTACACCTTTCCTCTTACCACTTGTTTTTAGTATCTGTTAGTTCTTCTTTTTTCTTAATGGATAGCTTTGCCTTTAACTTTTCATTTTTATGTTCTTAAATTCCTGTCTGATGGTTGACTTCCAGCCTTTTATCTTGCTTTACATCTCACTTATTTTTAATCAAACCTCTTGATTGATCTTTACTGTTGATTTCAGTTGCCCATCTTATTTAAGTCTCATCAGTTTTACTGTTTATGCCCTTTTTTACCCACTGGGTTTTAAAAACTTTTTAAACTTTATTCCATCCCTTCAAAGTTTTCTATTTTTAGCTTTAAGTGTTAACTTCTTAATCCTCTTTAATAACCCTAAAGATTAAAGATTAAACATCTTTCCTTTTTTTTCCTGCATGTTTGACTTCTTTTATGGTATTTTATAACGCATTGCTGAACTAACAGAAACAGGGCAAAGAGCTCAAGAAAAGAGAGGGATTGCCTCTTCTCACAGCCCTTACCTCACAGACTACTATTTTTATGGGCACCCTGATCAGGGGTAACATTTTTCACAAGGATTGATGAAATATATATATGAGATACTCAAAAAGAAATTAGCTTTATCAAGTCCCAAGGGTGAAAAAATTATTCTTCTTATGCGTTAGAGCTGCTTTTTAACAATATTAGTTTCAACATATTTGAAAAGGAGCCAACATGAAGGCAGCTTATTATTTCTCAACCTGAAAAATGATCTGAGGGCACGTCATTAAGCTGGGTAGACTGCATACAATTCTTGGAGGACGTTTGGAGTCATCTCTGGGAGTCTTTTCTCTCAATGCCTACTTCCCATTAATCTCCAAGACCTGTTGTGCTGCATTAAAAATACAGGCATTCCAGGGGCAAGGGTGGCTCAGTCGGTTAAGCATCTGCTCAGGTCATGATCTCAAGGTCCTGGGATTGAGCCCTGCATTAGGATCTCTGCTAAGTGGGGAGTCTGCTTCTTCCTCTCACTCTCTCTCTCAAATCAAATCTTTTTTTTTTTTTTTTTAAAAGATTTGATTTTTAAAAGATTTTTTTTTAAAAAAAAAGATTTTATTTATTTATTTGACAGAGAGAGATCACAAGTAGATGGAGAGGCAGGCAGAGAGAGGCGGGGGGGGGGGGGGGAAGCAGGCTCCCTGCTGAGCAGCGAGCCCGATGCGGGACTCGATCCCAGGACCCTGAGACCATGACCTGAGCCAAAGGCAGCGGCTTTAACCCACTGAGCCACGCAGGCGCCCTCAAATCAAATCTTAAAAAAAAAAAAAAAAAAAAAGGCAGGAACCTAGGGGCAGGATGGGTGTGCTTGGATGGCTCAGTCAGTTAAATGTCTGCCTTCAGATCAGGTCCTGATCTCAGGGTCCTGGGATTAAGCCCCACATTGGGCTCCCTGCTCAGCTGGGGAATTTGCTACTCCGTTTCCCTCCCCCTGCTTTTGTGTGTGCTCTTTCTCTCTCTCAAATAAATACAAGAGCCACTGAACAATCTCTCCATTTTGAGTGTATTCTCTATTTATTCATCCTTCAAACCGTGACCAGATTCAGTTTTCCAACATTTAATGTTGGTCATGTTGGTCCATCACTAATTCATCGCCACCTTCCCCAAACATTTTCCTCTTCATGTATCAATGGACAGTAACATCCACAGTTATGGCTTCAACCTTATAACTGATGACTTCCCTCCCCTCTTCCCACCCAGCATCAAATCCATTCCCTGGCCTTTTCTCCTGTAGTTTGTAAGTATCACTAATATATCCATCTACTTCTCTCTACCTACACTGCCACTACCTGAGACTGGGGGTCCCAACCATTTCTTACCCAGATTACTGCCAACAATATTGTAACTAAAGTTTCTGCTTCTCCTCTATCTCCCACCATGCTGGGACCAAAGCAAACTCTTCCTGAAATACCAATCCTATCTATGCACCCATTTTAAATCCTACGAAGTCTTCCTTACTACCTTCAAGATGAAGTCCAAATTCCTTAACTGGACAAAAAAAGGTCCTTCATATGTGGTATCAGTTTACTTTTTTAGTCCCATCACTGTCATTCTCACCTCTAGAACCTTGTACAAGCTGTTCCCTCTGTCTGAAAGCCCTCTGCCTGTCCATCCCTGCCCCTGGCCTCACTTCACCTTACCATCGGATTTTAGTTTAAATGTCATTTCCTCCAAGAAATCTTCCTTTAACTCTGGAGATCTGCCTATATGCACTTCAAAGCACCCTGTTCTTTATCTTGACCTAAAACTAAAACTAGTGTACTATAACAGACATGTGTATTTTCTTGTCTTTCTCCCCTTCTGGACTGAAAACATCCAGAAGACACAAACTGTCTTTCTCACTTAAAGATCCCCAGTGCCTGTAACAGGCTTGGTGATAGCAGATATCCAATAAATATTTATTGAGTAATTGAACAAATAGCTTAAACAGGTTCTTTCTTCTGACTAAAAAAGTCCTGGTGATCAGGACCTGCTTGATATAGTCTCAAACTACCTGTCTAGCTTTTCCTCCCATTACTTCTGTTTGATTTCCTTTAGGGGATAATTATACTTTATTACCATCTGAAATTTAAACAGCCCTTTCTTACCTCAGTAACTGTTCACTCCTGGAATCATCTTTCAGCTAAACTCAAACCTAGTTTTTAACAAAGATACAAAAATGAAGCTTCCATGATTCCTTCTAACCCTTAACCTCCCCTTTCTATGATGAAATAAACATTACATTTATAGCCCTATTGAATTATAGTGCCCTGTACAATAGCTATGTATGAACTTAATCTTAATTCCCCCTTGAAACATTGTAAGTTTTTTTGAAAACAAGTATAGTTGATTCTCTTATTTGAGGATTCTGTATTTGAGTTTGCTCACTAAAATGTTTTTGTAACACTAAAATCAATATTAATAGCACTTTCACAGTCATTTGTGAAGATGTGCAGAGCAGTGAAAAATTTGAGTCATCTGTTGTGCATATTCCCAGATGAGGTCAGAAAGGTTATGCTCTGCCTTATTGTTTTAGTTCTCATACTGTAAAAAAGTGCCCTTTTCTCAGTCTATGCAGTGACATGATTTTTTACATCTGTGTGGTATTTTTTTGGTGATTTCACTGTTTAATGACCTTCAAGCCTGGTGTCAAAGTGCTGTCTATAGAGTTCTAAGTGTTAAGAAGGCTATAATGTGCCTTACAAAGAAAATGCCTGTGTCAGTAAGCTTTGTTCAGGCATGAGGTACAGTGTTGTTGGCCCTCTGCTCAGTGTCACTGAATCAACAATGTATATGATAAATGTGTTCATACAGAAATTGATACAAAACATGGCTATGCATTGATGGGACGATGAAAATGTGCAGAGAGGTGCACAGAAACCTAACCCGGGAACAAAGGTTCAGTATTTGCTAATTCAGTGTTAGCACTCTGGAGAACCTGTGCACCTCAAACAAGAAGAAATGACTGTACCACATATTATGCATTCTTATTTCCCTGTCCAGTATCTAACCATGAATGCCTCACATAAAATGGATATTTAATAACCAACCAGTGAATACATGAGTGGAATCCATAATCTCTTGGTAACAGAGAGGGGAATGTAAAACAAAGAAACTGAGATTAAGACATGAATAGAGAGGGCTAAAATAAATATCCTCTAACCAACAAATATACAGAGAATGACATGAGAAATATTACCTTCATGAAATTTTTTTTTTTGGGTGGGGGGAACCTGGCCAGCTCAGGCAGTAGAGCATGTGAACCCTGATCTCAAGAGTCTTGAGTTCAAGGCCCAAGATGGACATGGAGCCTACTTAAAATAAAAAGGGAGAAGAATAAAAAAAAGGACTCCAGAAGCCCTGAGCAGCCCAGGAGGAGCCGCAGCAGCCGCAACCCACCCAGCTCACCATCACAGCAACCCAGAGCAGCAAGACCGAGACCCAGCAGCCGCCTGCTGACCCCGCCCTCAGCGCCTCAGACTCCAAGTCCAGCACCACGGCAGCAGCGCAGTCCGCAGCACCTGCCAGCGGGGACAAGAAAGTCATGGCAAGGAAGGTTTTGGGAACAGTGAAATGGTTCAGTGTAAGAAATGGATATGGTTTCATCAACAGGAATGACACCAAGGAAGATGTATTTGTACACCAGACTGCCGTAAAGAATAACCACCCCAGGAAGTACCTTCACAGTGTAGGAGATGGAGAGACTGTGCAGTTGGATGTTGTTGAAGGAGAAAAGGGTGCGGATGCAGCAAATGTTGACAGGCCCTGGTGGAGGTTCCAGTGCAACGCAGTAAATATGCAGCAGACGTAACCATTATAGACGCTATCCACATCGCAGGGGTCTTCCACGCAATTACCGGCAGAATTACCAGAATAGTGCAAGTGGGGAAAAGAAGGAGGCATTGGAAAGTGCTCCCGAAGGCCAGGCCCAACAGCACCGGCGCAACCACAGGCAATGGATCCCACCTTACTACATGCAGAGACCCTATGGGTGTCGACCACAGTATGCCAACCCTCCCCTGCAGAGAGAAGTGATGGAAGGTGCTGACAACCAGGGTGCAGGAGAACAAAGTAGACCAGTGAGACAGAATATGTATCGGGCTTATAGACGACGATTCTGCAGGGCTCCTTCCTCGACAAAGACAACCTAGAGAGGATGGCAACGAGGAAGATAAGAAAAATCAAGATGAGACCCAGGGTCAGCAGCCACCTCAACATCAGTACCGCTGCAACTTCAATTACGGACGCAGATGCCCAGAAAACCCTAAGCCACAAGATGGCAAAGAAACAAAAGCAGCCGATCCACCATCTGAGAATTCGTCCGCTCCGGAGGCTTTTGACTCCCATTTACTCGCGGGGCTGAGTAAATGCTGGCTTACCATCTCTACCATCATCCGGTTCAGTCATCCAACACGAAGAAATGAAGATGGAATTCCAGGAATAAAAAATGAACAAAAGACTGGAGCTGAAGACCTTAAGTGCTTGCTTTTTGCCCACTGACCCCATAAACAGCTATCTGCATTATCTATGCAGAATGGGGTTATTATTATTTTTACCTAAAGACGTCTTTTTGGTAATGACAAAAGTGTTTTGTGTGTGTTTTTTTTTTTTAAAGCCTGGTTTTTCTCAATACACCTTTAAAGGTTTTTAAACTGTTTCATATCTGGTCAAGGAGAGATTTTTAAGAACCTCATTTTTAATTTGTAATAAAAGTTTACAACTTGATTTTTTCAAAAAATCAACAAACTGCAAGCACCCATTAATAAAGGTCTTAAATAATAATAATTTTTAAAGGGGGGCTCTCCTGTTTCAATTTGAGGTCTTTTGAAGGCATGGCCAGAAAGACTTGTTAATTTGCTATATCCCCTAAAACTGGCTTACTGACCCCTAACAAAAACTTAGAGTTAAGACACACACACACTGGCACAAGAATTCTATGTCCACAGAAACCTGTGAATACCAAAATCTAAAGTTAAAAAATACTTCAAAACCTTTAAACCTCCTACTCCTGCTGTCAACTATGGATTAAGGGGCCATCAAAGGTTTCCCATCTACAGAGGCTTAATTCTTATACAAGCAGCTCTCACTTTGCATGGCACCTTGTTAACTGAAACTTGGACATACTAGTACTATGCCTTCGCTATACACTGTTACTGCAGAAGAGCTGTGCAAAGGACTCTGCACAGCAGTAACTCTTGTGTATTCTTTCCCAAATAAGGCAAACAGTACAAGCAACTGAGCACATTTTATTGCCCACTTCACATTTTATTCCATAAGAGGGCCTTATTTATGGGTTTTTAAACACTTACTTAACTCTGTGGGCCAGGCAATGTTCCAAGCCTTTTACATACAATCTAATCTATCAACTTCATGAGGCAATTACTATTATTATTCCCATTTTATGGATGAGGAAACTGAGATACAAAGAGGTTAAATATCTTGCTCATGGGCATACAACCATTAAGTGGTATGCTTAGAATTTCAACTTAGTCTGAATCCAGAGATAAAGGTTTAGGGCTTTTGCTCCTAACTGCTTATGTTATAACCACAATTTTAACCACTGCCCCTTTCTATTTGTCCCCTTTGTGATCTATTATCCAACCGAGTAGCAAGAGTAGTTATACCAATGGAATCATTTCACTCTCTTATTGAAATTCCTCACAGCTTCTTATTACACTTACAATAAATCCAAGCTCCATGCAATGGCCAAACATTCCCTGAGACTACCTTTCTCCATGTTCTTTCATACTGTTCTCTTTCTCACCAGCTCTTTCACCACTTTGCTTATTCCCTAGTATCTTCTCTCTGGGAACTTCCTTCCTCTACTCTCGTTAAAAATCTTTTAAGTCTTAACATAAACCCCATGTCCTCAGAAAGGCTTTCTTCTCCTATTCTACTTAAAATAGTCCCATTCATCATTCTCTACGTTAGCCCCTTCACTTCACACTTAAAAATATAATTTTATTTACTTGTTTTTTATTTATCTCTTCCTACAAAGAGTTATTTACAACTACACTTCAAGTTATCTGAAACAGTTCTAAATGATCAATAAATACTAATGAAATGAATAAACCAGGTCATCTGGTGGCTTTCTGCAATCCTTAACATAATATACCTCATTCTCTGTCATATGGGTATCTGACATGAGAAGCATACCTACAATTTTCGCTTTCTCATCAGAGATTATATAAACATTAAGAATATACTATAATTCATTCACTAAAAGATTATCATCATATATCCTAAAAAACTCTGAAAAATGTTATTTTCAAATTACTCCTTATAAATCCCAACATGACCAAAGAGATATATATTATCTGTGTTAAAATCAAACAGTGGTGTTGTATCTCCATAAATTTCTCAAACTCTTACTCTTAATGGGCAACTTACTTGTGTTTATTTTACTTTTTTAAAGGATTATTTAATAAAGATTTTGGGGCGCCTGGGTGGCTCAGTGGGTTAAAGTCTCTGCCTTTGGCTCAGGTCATGATTACAGGGTCCTGGCATGGAGCCCCACATTGGGCTCTGCTCAGCAGGGAGCCTACTTCCTCCTCTCTGTCTGCCTCTCTATTTGTGGTCTGTCAAATAAATAAATAAATAAATAAATCTTAAAAAAAAAACACTTTAAAAAAGATTTTGTTTATTTATTTGACAGAGATAGAGGGACAGCGAGAGAGGTTTGGAACACAAACAGGGGGAGTGGGAGAGGGAGAAGCAGGCTCCTGCTGGGCAGGGAGCTCAATGTGGGACTCAGTTCCCAGGATCTTGGGACCATGATCTGAGCTGAAGGTAGACACTTAACTACTGAGCCACCCAAGGGCCCTGTTTTATTTAAAATTGTGTAATTTCGCTGCTTTTTAATATACACACATGACTTTTTTAACTGTTGGAAAAATGCCACTCTCAACATATAACCAATTTTTCCCAATTTAAGTCAAAAGGAGTTCATATTCCAAATGAATTATGTATTTGGTTTACAGATAAAGTAAGCATAAATCTAAACTTAACATATATATCAAAAGACTACCTATAGAAAATTAATCCTCAATACTTAATTCTACAAAAGTCCCATAGATATTTCTACACTTGTTTGCTAAATGAAGTGTCAGCATCCAGCGTTCTAATTAGAATAGTGCTGTCATAATTGATACTTAAATTACTCAGTAATCAGTTGCTAGCATAAACAATTCAAAAACTGAACAAGAGTTATATTATGACAGAAGTATATGAATTATAGGTAGGTGGCTGTAACAGGAAATACCACTGGAAGAATACATTTTATAGAAGCATTTTATTGACATAATTATATTATCTACAATACATATACTTGTAAAGCATGTGTTTTGATTGTTTTTTTATACTAAACTGATTTGTAGAAAGCAAATTACAATGCTAGAAGTGGAAAAAGTAGGAAGAGACTAGCAATGGAGCAGGCTTCACATAGCTTATTCTCTTAAAGTTTAAAAATATGAAAACAAAACCTTAATTATCCAGAAGAAAATCACCACTGTTACTTCTCCCACATGCCAACTCTTTGTACTTACTCTAGGTGTTTCTACATACTCAGAAATTCTAACATCTTAATTGTGACAAATATCTCTCTATATATAATCTACCCTGTCATCTGTATTTTAAAAATCTGCCTCAAAATAAACAAACAAATAAATAAATAAATAAAATCTGCCTCAGTGGGTTAAGCCTCTGCCTTCGGCTCAGGTCATGATCCCAGGGTCCCAGGATCCAGCCCCGCATCTGGCTTTCTGCTCAGCAGAGAGCCTGTTTCCCCCTCTCTCTCTGCCTGCCTCTCTGCCTACTTCTAATCTCTGTCAAATAAATAAATAAAATCTTTTAAAAAGAAAAAAATCTGCCTCAGCACTAAAAGTAACCAAGACCAGGGGGTCCTTGGAGAAATGACTGACTTCAGGGCTGAAGTAGTAAAAGTACAGGATAAGTTTGAAACATCTTATCCAGAAAGTAAGAAAGTGCCCAAAAAACAAAATGAAAATAAAACCAAACAAAACACACACTAAAAAGACAAAGGCCTGCTTTACAAGGCTCCCACTGGCCAAAACTGTGACAACTTGAATGCTGAAATAAATAAAGACAGTATGGATTACAACCCATTGAATAAAATGACAAGGGATTACAACCCACTGAATAAAATGATAAGGGAGGGATGTAGGGAAGGAGGGGGAGTAATGAAAGCTCTTCTGTATGGTACACTGATAAATACATACAAGGACAGAGTGTGGGGGAAGGTAATAGAAGAGGGTGAGTCACCAACTGTAACCATCACAATGAACACTAGTTAAAGCAAGAAGCATCAGCAGATGCTAAATCTAGGCGGGAGTTTGATGAGAAGAGATCTTAAACTATCTCCCCACAGACTGCTTATTTCTTATTACGATGAGAACAGTTAACTACACAGTGAAGAAACTAGACAACACCTTGACTTAGTGCTCAAAATTAACAGAGCATACAGACCTTGTGTACCTCCTGAAAAGGACATGCTATTAATGTACTATCCCAGCTCAGAATACATACAACATCAGCTAACCTTAAATTGAGGAATAACCTTAAGTACAGAAATAAAATAACTGGCTTATAATCTTCAAAAATGCCAATGTTATGAGAGGCAAAGAAAAGTTAAGGAACTCCTCATTAAAGGAGACTAAAGAGTCATGACAAATACATGATCCTGGACAGAATCCTGCACTGGAATGAGATGACTTAACACAACTGTAATACAGGCTACAGAGAGAGAAAATTATTCTTTCAATGTTAAATTTCTTGAATCTGATACCCATATTATGGTTATATAGAATAATCATCTCTGTTCTTAGGAAAGGCACACTGAAGTTCTGAGGCAAAGGTGGTATGTAACCTACTTTAAAAAATGTATCAGAAATGTACGTGTGTGTGTGTGTGTGTGTGTGTGTGTGTGTGTAGACGAAGTGGAAGAGGAAGAAGAGAATGTAAAGCAAATACGGCAAAAATCTTAAAAATCGGTGAATTAGGATAAAGGATTACAGGTGTTTCCTTTACTATTCCTAGAACTTTAATTTCAGAATAAAACATTATTTAAAACTTTGCCTAACTGCATAATATTGTAAATGTATTAAATGCCACTGAATTCAGCACTTTAAAATGGTTAATGCTATGTGATTCTTACCTCAGTGTTTTTTTTTTTTTTTAATTTGTCTCTCTAGGTAATATACATAACTTGGAACAAAAGTCAAACTCCATGAAAATGGTTAGGTTTATTACCTTTTCATTTTGAGCTATCATTTTCTTGATTCTACAATTTGGAGAACATTTATTTCAGTTTTGAACTAGGCAATGACTAGCTTTTTCAAGTGCAATCATTATTCTATTAATGCACTTAAGAATCTAGATGCAGAATGAACATTATGCTTTCAGATACAGAATGCAAAAGTTTAAATGTTAAAGTTTATCAGAGTTAAAACATAATGAAATTTAGGCTAACCTAAATTTTATAATTAATGTCATTTTATATTTAACTTATAGTAAAAGGAACAATTAATTAGTAATATAAAGTATGCATATTTTAACCTTTTAGTACAGCAAACACCACATCTCCTTTTCTAAAGCATGTTAGCATGTCAAGCAATCTTAAATACTTACACAACTGAAAAATCCTAATGGTTAACCATTTTCCTCAACTAATAAATAGGCCAAAAACACCCTTAATTAAGCTCTTAGGGCCGTTCTAGTTCTAAAGTTTCCATGTAACACAGTAACCTATTACCATATTTAATGACAATAAAAGCTAGCAAAATGTTGTATTTAGATACAACAGTGACAGAATATTTATGACTCTAAATAACCAGGACACCCATTCCCACTTGCTAGAAAAACTTAGTAAAATATTTAGCATAAGATATTTATTTGAAAGTTGTTTTGGAAATACCAGTCATTACAAATTCAACTGTATATCCTGTGGTAGACATTATCAATTCAAGTTCAAGTTCTTCAAGTGCAATTTCTAATAAATTTTGGAAGTCTAAGCTCCCAAGGTAATAAATTTTAAAAGCCTACCCTCTCAAGTCCCGTTTTTTTAAAAGTATGGAATATTATTCCTATTCAACAACCAAAACCACTCCTACTCTGTTCTTAAAGCAGCTTTAGACAATCTTTCGCTACTGATGGCAGTTGTTTAATGCCTCTTGCACAGATTTGTCAAGAAATCAAATTTTTCTTTTATAAAGAAAAAACTGTGATGTTCTTCTTATTAAGAGGTATTATGTGTTAAAATGGCTTCACAAACAGATCAAATATCCAAGGTATTAAAAAGTAAGTGTAGTGTTAATTTTGTGTTCTAGATCCCAATTCTAGTTTATACAGGTATGGATAAAATAGCCACTATAATAATTTTAATAGTAAAAATTTTACTGGTAAGGGGGTTTAACATTTAACAGTTTATTTAAAAATTTCTGCCAACTTTTAAATTTCTTTTAATTAGAACTAATCTAAGGAATAACAGTCTTTGTTCATCTCTTTTAATCCTGGGTTATTGTTTTTAAAGCAGTCTCCCAATGAGGAAACTAAATAAACAAAAGAAAAACACTGAAGAATTCATTGAGAACACAGTGATAACATTTCCATAATATAGTAACTCAATAAATTCTTTTAACAGTCCTGGAAGTTAGAACTTATCCCATTTTATACAGGAAAATTGGACAAAATCTCTTAATTTATCAGGTCTCCCTTCTAATTACCCCATTCCACGGCTCATTTAAAGATTTTATTTGAGAGAAAGAGAATCTTAAGCAGACTCCCTGCTGAGCACAGAGCTCAAAGACCAGGTTCATTCTCAGGTGGCCTACCACCACTCATTTAATAATAAAACTGAAATCCAAAGGAATCTGCTCAGCTTGGGCATACTCATGACCATTATCTTTCTGAATATGTAATTTTAGTAAATGTACTACCTGATTCCTTCATGATAAAAATCTAAAAGGAAGTTCTGAAATTAGTTACCCTTAAAAAAAATAGCTTTATACTATTCTAAGGGAATGATAAATTGATGCAAAATTCTGCACTGGGACATGAAAATTACATCATTGTAGACACAAATGCCTGACATTGTACGATATTGTACAGTGTGATCACATGACTGATTATTTTCACTTCTACCTGATTAAGTTCAGAAACACTGATAAAGGGGCGCCTGGGTGGCTCAGTGGGTTAAAGCCTCTGCCTTCGGCTCAGGTCATGATCCCAGGGTCCTGGGATCGAGCCCCCACCGGGCTCTCTGCTCAGTAGGGAGCCTGCTTCCTCCTCTCTCTCTCCCTGTCTCTCTGTCTCCTTGTGATCTCTGTCTGTCAAATAAATAAATAAAATCTTAAAAAAAAAAAAAAAAGAAAGAAACACTGATAAATATCAAGCACTAACCAAAGTATGTAACTAACCCCCCCCTTAAAAAAAAAAGATCGATTATTTATTTATTTATTTGACAGAGATGCAGTGCAAGAGGGAACACAAGCAGGGGGAGTGGGAGAGAGAGCAGTACACCTCCCCTGAGAAGGAAGCCTGGGATCATGACCTGAGCAGAAGGCTGAAGCTTAACAACTGGGCCACCCAGGAGCCCCTGTAACTAAAAATCTTATCAACAAAGCTAAAATGAGAAATCCTGTACCTACTTCAATAGTGATGCTTGTAAAACTACCTCTATCTGAAGTCGAGTATTTGATATTTTGTTTAAATTGAGTTTTTCGTTTTTTACCCTTGATTGATTGAACTCAGATTTATCCATATAAATGTATATCCAAATCCTAAAAACTAGGTTCAACTTTTCTGACATACAGGAAATTACTTCCAGAACCCCGCCACCAAAATTTAATCCTCTATAATTTAGCTCCCCTGAAGCCATTAAAAAAATCCAAATATCTATACTTCAAAATTATTTACTTTGTACGATCTGATTGGAGTAGGAAGGGCTCTTCCTTTTGTGATGGAGCATCATCTCAGAAAGTATTCACTGATGTTATCCTATGTTTGGAACCATCTGGGAGCAGGTTCTTATCAGTGACTCTACATTGTTATTTGAATGGTTTCAGATTTTGCACTTCATGTTTGATACCTTATTCAGCCTCATCTTCCTTTCAGGCAAATACACGTAAAAAAGAAAAAGTATCGCAGGATGTATCTCTTACATGAAGCTTTTGCTATCTTGTTCTTTTTATTCTCTGAATTTCAACAGTATTTACACTCCTATACCCCAAATTCAGGTATCATACCATCTTGTATTATTCTCTATTTCTTTTTCATGTGCTTCTCAGGTACATCTGCTTGACAGAATCAAATGCTGCTACTGGAACCTTAAGGTCTCTCTCATCTTCTAATACTCCATAGGGCTCATGGAAGATGTTTACTGAATACTCAGTGAAGGACCTTTTTAATGAATGGCCATGATTAGTAATGATTTTTTTTTTTTTAAGATTTTATTTATTTATTTGACAGAGAGAGATCACAAGTAGGCAGAGAAGCAGGCGGAGAGAGAGAGGAGGAAGCAGGCTCTCGGCTGAGCAAAGAGCCCGATGCGGGACTCGATCCCAGGACCCCGAGATCATGACCTGAGCCAAAGGCAGCGGCTTAACCCACTGAGCCACCCAGGCACCCTAGTAATGATTTTCAGTTACTGCATAACATTTAAATATTTATAACCTATACCAAAAACATAGTACTTAGGTAAGTATATAATGGACTCTGGAATATATTCTCAATCTGAAGAAAAATTGGGAAAAGTTGCGCATAAATCAGATTCATACAACATAGTAGTACATGCACAGCAAAGACCACAATCTAAAGATCAAAGGATTATATGAAACTTTAAAGTTGTGGAAACTGGCTATAAGACTACTAATTCTGGGACGCCTGGGTGGCTCAGTTGGTTAAGCAGCTGCCTTCGGCTGGGGTCATGATCCCAGCGTCCTGGGATCGAGTCCCACATCGGGCTCCTTGCTCGGCAGGGAGCCTGCTTCTCCCTCTGCCTCTGCCTGCCATTCTGTCTGCCTGTGCTTGCTCTCTGCCCCCCTCTCTCTCTGATAAATAAATAAAATCTTTAAAAAAAAAAAAAAGACTACTAATTCTGAAGCACATACTATAGCTCATAACTGTTATACTTTCTAAGATTAAGTAGTGAGCACCTTCACTACAAAACCCAAGATTTTCTTTTGCACATACACAAACATCTGTTTGCTTTCCTTCTGTTAAAGGGCATCCAAGTTACAGACATTATTCAAAGTTCTGCAAGAGTCCAGAAAGTTTTCTTTTATAATAGGTACATACAGGGGGGAAAAAACTCACTGAATTTGGTTCAGGAACTTAAGAATTATAAATTTCTTTCTAATTAATTTTTAATTAGTGTAAGGTATACACTAGTAACTCACCCTTATTATAGTAAAATAAGGCATTCTTTGTTTAATGTCCTGTAAAAGTAGCAAAAACTGTTAAATATATGTCCTTACAGCTGTCATCTAGATTTAAATCTAGACTCTTATTTTCTAGATGTGTTACTCTGGGCAAGTGCCTGGACATCTCTGCGGCCCATTTCCTCATCAATACATTGAAGACGATAATAATGTTGTCACAATTGTTCTTAGCATATGGCAAATGTTAAATAACTACTAGCTTTTATTAAAAATATATGGACTTGGAAGATTTCCTCAGTAATATAAATCAGCTTATCAAATTTAAGATATTCAAAAATATTCATTGAGCACCTACTATATATAATATGCTGTTCTAAGAGTCAGTAATACAGGAGTAAACAAAACAAAGTCCCTCACTTTAAGGAGTTTAATCCCTGAGGCAGCAGCTGTAAATAAAGGCAGTAAGAGGGGAAAGGAGTGATGCAGGTGAATGCATGCTATTTTATATGGGGAGTAAACAGAGAATCAGAGTGGTAGATGAGGTCACAGGGGGCAGTAGAGAGACAAATCAAGTACAGGCTAGAGGCAGTGAAGAGTGACAAAGGCTCTGAGGCAGATCCGATACAGTATTTTTAAAGAATCACTAGTGCTATGTGAAAAGCAGGTTATAGGATTAAAATTAAAATTTTCATTTGGCTTCATGAGAAATAAGCGACACTTCATTTAATGCCAAACTTATAAATACAAGCCAAACATATTAAACCAAGGGTATTCTTTAACTATTAAGGGTTAATTACAAAAACAGTTTTAATCAGACAACCTTAAGCTGAAGAATGAATAGGAGAAAAATCAATAGGAAAAAACCCTCATCATATTTATTTGCACTGTTCTTTAATGATTTCCTAAAAATACATGAAAACAAATGGCAAGAAACAAGAAACTGAATATTCAAAGCAGGTGGTTTTTCTATTTAAAAAATTTAAGGCTAGATCTAGATGAGAATTTTTAAAAAAATTTTTATCCATTTGACAGAAAGAGAGAGAGAACACATAAGCCAGGGGAGGGCAGAGGGAGAGGGAGCAGAAGATGCCCCATTGAACAGGGAGGACAATGCAGGGCTTGATACAAGGACCCTGGTATCAAGACCTGAACTGAAAGCAGATGCTTAACCCCACTGAGTCACCCAAGCACGCCTAGGTGAGAATTTTTGAGTGAAACATTTCAAAAGCATGCATACACATCTGCCATGTAGTGGTGAATGCAGGTTTAAGTTAAAATTATTTACATTTGAATTATATAGAACCTACTCCCCTAAGAATTTAGAAACTTAACAAAATCACATGTCAAAAGACATTCTTATTAGCAAACTACTTTCCTTAAGTACAAAACATGCCTA
Source organism: Mustela nigripes (assembly GCF_022355385.1). NCBI lineage: Eukaryota > Metazoa > Chordata > Mammalia > Carnivora > Mustelidae > Mustela > Mustela nigripes. Next base: position 48,111,255 of record NC_081568.1, read on the forward strand.
TGGTTGCAAATAAACAAAATTATTCATATCTAATAGTTCATTAGTTGAATCTATCCACAAGTCACAAACAGCTATAAACTGTTTCCAACGTGGGAGTACATTATGTTCTTTTACCTGTATTTAATTTTCAGGCTGAAGAGCTCTGGTAAGCCAAAAAAAAATTCTTGCCAACTTGGGAGAATGGACTGAATAATTGGAAAACCCCTTCTGCGATGTTCTTTACTTGTATATATTGCTCATCTATTGTCAGAGGTTACAAATATGATATATTTTAGAGATTTCTTTTTTTTTAAGATTTTTTTTTTAAAGATTTATTTATTTGACAGACAGAGATCACAAGTAGGCAGAGAGGCAGGCAGACAGAGAGGGGAAGCAGGCTCCTGGCCAAGCAGAGAGCCCAATGTGGGGCTCCTCCCAGGACCCCTGGGATCATGACCTGAGCCGAAGGCAGAGGCTTTTGCCCACCAAGCCACCTAGGCACCCCAGAGATTTCTTTTTCTTGATACTGTTCAGTTTCTTAAGAATAAACCATCAACTTCAATTTGCCTTAAAAAAATAAATCTTTTTACATCTTAGGAGGAAAGTTTACATTAGGCCTATCTTTGAAATCTTGAAAAAAATACAAAACAAACTGAACAAAAATTAGCAGATGAAAACTGCAATATGTCTTCCCAAAGACTCTATTCCTCAACATGTCTTTTTAAAGAACTACTTCTGTAATATGCTTTACAATATTAAAGTAAAAGATTTTATAACTTGGTGAAAACAACACACAGCA